>NC_054555.1:15507738-15532937 GCF_017654505.1 Polyodon spathula
AAACAAGCTGAAAATCGGAGCAGATGATTCAAATTCAGCGCCGTTCTGAGACACGGGCGAGGGGAGGAGCCAACAGCACAGCAGAACAAAACAGTTAAACGAGGCAGTCTTCCCAGAGACAGCGAGTGGAAGCGACAGCGAGTGGGAGAAGTACAGGCGTGGAAAAGTACAGAGCAGTTTCGAAGCAGTTTGAAAGCAGGTTGACGGCTGCAGAAGAAACTAAACTTCAAAAAAAAAAAAAAAAAAAAAAACCTACTAGTAAGCATGCTAGAAATGGAGCTGGAAGAAGTGAGACAGCAACAAGATCTTGAGGAACTGGCACACCCACAATTCATGGAAGTCTGCATCACCCCTAACAGACTGAAAGCCACCAGGGAGATAGAAGGTCAGAACAGCTGGGTTCAGGTAGGCAGAAGCAGGGAAAAAAAGAAACTTCGTCAAACACAACCACCAGAAATCAAAACAACCAACAGATTTGAGTCACTTCAGAATTTTGATGAGCAGAACCAACAACAAGAGAATGAAAGGAACAACATCCAGGACCCTATTGACAGTGGTGACCAGACAGCAAAAAGAAGGGAGGTCATGATTGTTGGGGACTCCATATTGAGAAACACAGCAAGTTCAGTTCGCAGTTTGGACCCCCTTACTACAACAGTGTGCTGCCTTCCGGGAGCCTCGGTCAAGCACATCACTGAGAACGTGGACAGGCTCCTAGAACGAACAGGAGACGACCCGGTAGTAGTCGTCCACATCGGTACAAACAACATTGGAAGAGACAGACCAAAATCCCTGCAAAACAAATTCAGAGAGCTAGGAAGGAAATTAAAAGAGAAAACCAAAACTGTGGTATTTTCTGGTATACTACCCGCACCTTGCAAAGGACCATATGGACAGCTGGAAATAATAAATCAAAACCAATGGTTGAAGACGTGGTGCACACGGGAAGGCTTCACCTATCTTGATCATTGGACCACATTCTACAACGAGGACTATCTGTATAGACGGGATGGACTGCATTTAAATAACAAGGGAACTAGTCTACTTGGAGAAAAGATCCTCGAGCAGGTTCGGAAGCATTTAAACTAGAAAGGAAGGGGGGAGAAATCAACAAAAAAACAGAAGGGAGACCGCATCAAAACAAGAACAACAACTCAGGTAAGACAACCATTAAATGTATTTATCTAAATGCTAGAAGTATCAGAAACAAAATTCTAGAACTTGAAGCTACTGCACTAACAGGTAACTATGATGTGATAGGTGTTACAGAAACGTGGTTATCTGAGAGTGATGGGGACGAATATAATATTTGTGGGTATACACTGTATAGGAAAGACAGGCAGGACAGAAGAGGAGGAGGGGTAGCGCTATACATAAGAAACAGTCTTGAAGCCCAGGTGTTAAACCTGGACAAAGAAAATAAAACCGAATCAATATGGGTCAGAATAACAGACAAAAATTCAAAAGGCATAATAATAGGAGCATGCTATAGACCGCCAGATTCAGACGGTGAGCACAATAATCTGTTATACAATGACATTAGAAATGTGTGTAGCAAAGGAGAAGCCATACTAATGGGGGATTTCAACTTCCCCCAAATAAAATGGGAAAACCCGGTGGGTAGCGCGAAGGATGAAATAGAAATGGTGGAAATGACAAATGACTGCTTCCTAACACAATTTGTGAAGGCACCCACTAGAGGGGAGGCATGCCTTGATTTAGTCTTTTCAAATAACGAAGATAGAATAACTAAAACAGAGGTCAGAGAACCACTGGCAAACTCAGACCACAACATGGTCTCATTTGAAGTGTTTTTTAAATCCCAAAAAGTAAAGACTAAAGCTAAGGTTTACAATTTTAGAAAAGCAAACTATGAAGGTATGAAACAGAGACTAACAGAAGTAGATTGGAGTAAAATAGAGAAAACACCCACAGAAGAAGGATGGTTGTTCTTCAAAAATGTAGTACTAGAGGCGCAAAACAATTATATCCCTAAAGTAGACAAATCTAAATGTAAAACTAAATTGCCAAAATGGTTTAATAGATCAATTAAAAAAAAATATTCAGCGAAAAAAGGCACTTTACAGAGCATTAAAAAAGGACCAAAAAGAAAGTACACAGAAAGAGTACACAGAACTGCAAACGCAAGTCAAAAAGGAAGTTAGAAAGGCCAAGAGAGAAATAGAAATGAACATTGCTAAGGGAGCTAAAACCAATTCCAAAATGTTTTTCCAATATTACAACAGCAAGAGAACATTCAAAGAGGAGATTAAATGTTTAAGAGATACAAATGGCAAAATCGTAGAGGAAGAAAAAAAAAATAGCAAATATGTTAAATGATTACTTTTCACAAGTTTTTACAAAGGAAGATACTGACAACATGCCCCACATGTCATCCAGTTCCTATCCAGTTTTAAATAACTTTAGCATAACTGAGGCAGAAGTGTTAAAGGGACTAGGAGCTCTTAAAATAAACAAATCCCCTGGGCCGGATGAGATCCTCCCAGTAGTACTCAAAGAAATGAAAGAAGTAATTTACAAACCGCTAACCAAGATCATGCAGCAGTCTCTTGACACAGGGGTGGTACCGACAGACTGGAAAATTGCAAACGTAATACCGATCCACAAAAAGGGAAACAAAACTGAACCAGGTAACTACAGACCAGTAAGCCTGACTTCTATTATATGCAAACTTATGGAAACTATAATAAGATCCAAAATGGAAAATTACCTATATGGTAACAGGGTACTGGGAGACAGTCAACATGGTTTTAGGAAAGGGAGATCGTGCCTAACTAACTTGCTTGATTTTTTTGAGGATGCAACATCGATAATGGATAATTGCAAAGCATATGACATGGTTTATTTAGATTTCCAGAAAGCTTTTGACAAAGTCCCGCACAAAAGATTAATTCTCAAACTGAACGCAGTTGGGATTCAAGGAAACACATGTACATGGATTAGGGAGTGGTTAACATGTAGAAAACAGAAAGTACTGATTAGAGGAAAAACCTCAGAATGGAGTGTGGTAACCAGCGGTGTACCACAGGGATCAGTATTAGGTCCTCTGCTATTCCTAATCTACATTAATGATTTAGATTCTGGTATAGTAAGCAAACTTGTTAAATTTGCAGACGACACAAAAGTAGGAGGAGTGGCAAACACTGTTGCAGCAGCAAAGGTCATTCAAAATGATCTAGACAAGATTCAGAACTGGGCAGACACATGGCAAATGACATTTAATAGAGAAAAGTGTAAGGTACTGCACGCAGGAAATAAAAATGTACATTATAAATATCATATGGGAGATATTGAAATTGGAGAAGGAATCTATGAAAAAGACCTAGGAGTTTTTGTTGACTCAGAAATGTCTTCATCTAGACAATGTGGGGAAGCTATAAAAAAGGCTAACAAGATGCTCGGATACATTGTGAAAAGTGTTGAATTTAAATCAAGGGAAGTAATGTTAAAACTGTACAATGCACTAGTAAGACCTCATCTTGAATATTGTGTGCAGTTCTGGTCACCTCGCTATAAAAAAGATATTGCTGCTCTAGAAAGAGTGCAAAGAAGAGCGACCAGAATTATTCCGGGCTTAAAAGGCATGTCATATGCAGACAGGCTAAAAGAATTGAATCTGTTCAGTCTTGAACAAAGAAGACTACGTGGCGACCTAATTCAAGCATTCAAAATTCTAAAAGGTATTGACAGTGTCGACCCAAGGGACTTTTTCAGCCTGATTGGTTAGCGGTTTGTAAATTACTTCTTTCATTTCTTTGAGTACTACTGGGAGGATCTCATCCGGCCCAGGGGAATTTGTTTATTTTAAGAGCTCCTAGTCCCTTTAACACTTCTGCCTCAGTTATGCTAAAGTTATTTAAAACTGGATAGGAACTGGATGACATGTGGGGCATGTTGTCAGTATCTTCCTTTGTAAAAACTTGTGAAAAGTAATCATTTAACATATTTGCTATTTTTTTTTTCTTCCTCTACGATTTTGCCATTTGTATCTCTTAAACATTTAATCTCCTCTTTGAATGTTCTCTTGCTGTTGTAATATTGGAAAAACATTTTGGAATTGGTTTTAGCTCCCTTAGCAATGTTCATTTCTATTTCTCTCTTGGCCTTTCTAACTTCCTTTTTGACTTGCGTTTGCAGTTCTGTGTACTCTTTCTGTGTACTTTCTTTTTGGTCCTTTTTTAATGCTCTGTAAAGTGCCTTTTTTCGCTGAATATTTTTTTTAATTGATCTATTAAACCATTTTGGCAATTTAGTTTTACATTTAGATTTGTCTACTTTAGGGATGTAATTGTTTTGCGCCTCTAGTACTACATTTTTGAAGAACAACCATCCTTCTTCTGTGGGTGTTTTCTCTATTTTACTCCAATCTACTTCTGTTAGTCTCTGTTTCATGCCTTCATAGTTTGCTTTTTCTAAAATTGTAAACCTTAACTTTAGTCTTTACTTTTGGGGATTTAAAAAACACTTCAAATGAGACCATGTTGTGGTCTGAGTTTGCCAGTGGTTCTCTGACCTCTGTTTTAGTTATTCTATCTTCGTTATTTGAAAAGACTAAATCAAGGCATGCCTCCCCTCTAGTGGGTGCCTTCACAAATTGTGTTAGGAAGCAGTCATTTGTCATTTCCACCATTTCTATTTCATCCTTCGCGCTACCCACCGGGTTTTCCCATTTTATTTGGGGGAAGTTGAAATCCCCCATTAGTATGGCTTCTCCTTTGCTACACGCATTTCTAATGTCATTGTATAACAGATTATTTTGCTCACCGTCTGAATCTGGCGGTCTATAGCATGCTCCTATTATTATGCCCTTTGAATTTTTGTCTGTTATTCTGACCCATATTGATTCGGTTTTATTTTCTTTGTCCAGGTTTAACACCTGGGCTTCAAGACTGTTTCTTATGTATAGCGCTACCCCTCCTCCTCTTCTGTCCTGCCTGTCTTTCCTATACAGTGTATACCCACAAATATTATATTCGTCCCCATCACTCTCAGATAACCACGTTTCTGTAACACCTATCACATCATAGTTACCTGTTAGTGCAGTAGCTTCAAGTTCTAGAATTTTGTTTCTGATACTTCTAGCATTTAGATAAATACATTTAATGGTTGTCTTACCTGAGTTGTTGTTCTTGTTTTGATGCGGTCTCCCTTCTGTTTTTTTGTTGATTTCTCCCCCCTTCCTTTCTAGTTTAAATGCTTCCGAACCTGCTCGAGGATCTTTTCTCCAAGTAGACTAGTTCCCTTGTTATTTAAATGCAGTCCATCCCGTCTATACAGATAGTCCTCGTTGTAGAATGTGGTCCAATGATCAAGATAGGTGAAGCCTTCCCGTGTGCACCACGTCTTCAGCCATGCGTTTTGATTAATTATTTCCAGCTGTCCATATGGTCCTTTGCAAGGTGCCAGTAGTATACCAGAAAATACCACAGTTTTGGTTTTCTCTTTTAATTTCCTTCCTAGCTCTCTGAATTTATTTTGCAGGGATTTTGGTCTGTCTCTTCCAATGTTGTTTGTACCGATGTGGACGACTACTACCGGGTCGTCTCCTGTTCGTTCTAGGAGCCTGTCCACGTTTTCAGTGATGTGCTTGACCGAGGCTCCCGGAAGGCAGCACACTGTTGTAGTAAGGGGGTCCAAACTGCGAATTGAACTTGCTGTGTTTCTCAATATGGAGTCCCCAACAATCATGACCTCCCTTCTTTTTGCTGTCTGGTCACCACTGTCAATAGGGTCCTGGATGTTGTTCCTTTCATTCTCTTCTTGTTGGTTTTGCTCATCAAAATTTTGAAGTGACTCAGATTTGTTGGTTGTTTTGATTTCTGGTGGTTGTGTTTGACGAAGTTTCTTTTTTTCCCTGCTTCTGCCTACCTGAACCCAGCTGTTCTGACCTTCTATCTCCCTTTCAGTCTTTTAGGGGTGATGCAGACTTCCATGAATTGTGGGTGTGCCAGTTCCTCAAGATCCTGTTGCTGTCTCACTTCTTCCAGCTCCATTTCTAGCATACTTACTAGTTTATGCAAATCCTGGATCGCGCGGCACTTTACGCACACTTGGTTTAGCTCCGCTGGGTTTTCTCGGATTTCCCACATCAAGCAGGTGTCACAGATTACAGGCTTGAAGACCATGTTGAGGTTTTTTTTTTTTTTTGAAGTTTAGTTTCTTCTGCAGCTGTCAACCTGCTTTCAAACTGCTTCGAAACTGCTCTGTACTTTTCCACGCCTGTACTTCTCCCACTCGCTGTCGCTGGGAAGACTGCCTCGTTTAACTGCGTTGTTCTGCTGTGCTGTCGGCTCCTCCCCTCGCCCGTGTCTCAAAACGATGCTGAATTTGAATCAGCTGCTCCGAGTTTCAGCTTGTTTGTTATCAGAAAAACACACGCGGCTGTTTGACTTTGAGCTGCTGCTGTGTTTCCCCAATGTCCTCTGTTTTCTGATTAAAGCAATTCAAGATGCAATTTCTCCTTTCTGCTTCGAAACTGCTCTGTACTTTTCCACGCCTGTACTTCTCCCACTCGCTGTCGCTGGGAAAATCAATTAAAAAACATATTCAGCGAAAAAAGGCACTTTACAGAGCATTAAAAAAGGACCAAAAAGAAAGTACGCAGAAAGAGTACACAGAACTGCAAACGCAAGTCAAAAAGGAAGTTAGAAAGGCCAAGAGAGAAATAAAAATAAACATTGCTAAGGGAGCTAAAACCAATTCCAAAATGTTTTTCCAATATTACAACAGCAAGAGAACATTCAAAGAGGAGATTAAATGTTTAAGAGATACAAATGGCAAAATCGTAGATGAAGAAAAAAAAATAGCAAATATGTTAAATAAACTTAAACAAGTTTAAAAAAAAAACTTAAACAAGTTTTTACAAAGGAAGATACTGACAACATGCCCCACATGTCATCCAGTTCCTGTCCAGTTTTAAATAACTTTAACATAACTGAGGCAGAAGTGTTAAAGGGACTAGGAGCTCTTAAAATAAACAAATCCCCTGGGCCGGATGAGATCCTCCCAGTAGTACTCAAAGAAATGAAAGAAGTAATTTACAAACCGCTAACCAAGATCATGCAGCAGTCTCTTGACACAGGGGTGGTACCGACAGACTGGAAAATTGCAAACGTAATACCGATCCACAAAAAGGGAAAAAAACTGAACCAGGTAACTACAGACCAGTAAGCCTGACTTCTATTATATGCAAACTTATGGAAACTATAATAAGATCCAAAATGGAAAATTACCTATATGGTAACAGGGTCCTGGGAGACAGTCAACATGGTTTTAGGAAAGGGAGATCGTGTCTAAATATTTTATTTATTAAATGAAGGTAGTGATTTATACGAGGGCAGCCTTATTAATAATACTTTGCTTCACAAACGCTGCAATATTTTATTAAATGATTTAAGGCATTTTAGAAGTGGCACTGTCAGAGGCTCCGATCTGCAGCGCTATACTCGTGTGTTTTTGGGGCTTGAATACAGTACATTTACTAACAGTTAATGAATGACAGCCCATTAGGTAGGAGTTGGGAGTACTGTACCAGCGAATCAAGAGTGTGTATTAGTTTCTATGGGGAGGGACAAGAAGAGGAGAGAGAGAACGGTAGTTTGAGTGTGATGCAGTTGTTTTTCTTACAAAAAATATTACCTCTGAATATAGGGTTGATTTCTGTTAAAACTTAACTATATCTAATCGTTTATTTTTCTCACTGTAATTTACCTCCTTGTTTGTTACTTGTCATAGATATTTTGTTACTTGTTTATATATAGAAGCAAGTATATATATATATATATATATATAATATATATATATATATATATATATATATCTCTATAGATATACTGTAAATTGTAAAGGAATGAGTTAACTTTATTTTTTTTTTTGTAAATTTGTGGGAAGTCTCTTCACCCTTCAAGAAGATAGGCTTCCGCCAGCTATCGGATACCTTAGAGTAACGGGCAATTACGCTCTAAACTTTCTCTGAGTGTAGTTTTTACCATCCAAAATGATGACAAGGTAAACAAGATAGCCCCTTGTGTGGCAGAGGCAAAGCTCTGCCTTTTTAAATTGGCAGGAATGGGGTTAATTTCCCCTACCTGCCTGGATTTATTATGTTCAGGTGGCTGGTTCTGGTGTCAGAAGTGGGATATAGCGCCACCTAGAGGCGCAGAGCAGCACTATATATATATATATATATATATATATATATATATATATATATATATATATATATATTTTTTTTTAAATTTTTTTTTTTTAAATTTTTTTTTTTTTTTTTTTTTTTTATGTTAAAGAAGAGCAGACAGCGGCAAAGGCAGGAAAAGCAGCAGCTGAAGAAATGTAAGCTGCTGCAGCCACCGCTGGAGGACCCGGCCAGCCTCTTCCTCTGGTGTTAATGGTGTGGGAAGGAGGACCATCGTTGGCGGTCCTGCCCAGACGTGCCACCGGCAAACTGGTGTGGCCGGTGTGAGGAGGACGGCCACAACTGGGTAGGATGCCCCTACAATCAGGCCCAGGAAGAGTTGCAGTGTTCACCCCGGGCATCAGGGGCCACCCCACTACAGAGGGGGAGGAGACGCCGCTCCCAGAGCCAGAGAGGGAGGATCCGCCACTCCTAGAGCCCGATGGGGAGGAGCTGCCGCTCCCAGAGCCAGAGGGGGAGGATCCGCCGCTCCAAGAGCCAGATCGGGAGGAGCCGCCGCTCCCAGACCCCAGAGGGGGAGGAGCCGCCGCTCCAAGAGCCAGAGGGGGAGGAGCCGTCGCTCCCAGAACCAGATTGGGAGGAGCCGCCGCTCCCAGAGCCAGAGGGGGAGGAGCCGCCGCTCCCAGAGCCAGAGAGGGAGAAGTTGCCGCTCCCAGAGCCAGAGAGGGAGGAGCCGCCGCTCCCAGAGCCCAGAGGGGAGGAGCCGTCGCTCTCAGAGCCCAGAGGGGAGGAGCCGTCGCTCTCAGAGCCCAGAGGGGAGGAGCCGCCGCTCTCAGAGCGCAGAAGGGAGGAGCTATGGCCCAAGGATGCCTGCCTTGCACTGCTCAGGGATGCCACGCCCGCTCCGTTCAGGGATGACGCATTTGGATCGCTTGGGACTGCTGGTGTCTCCTTTTTGTTTTCTAGGGTTGCCGAGGGTCTGCTGCCATCGCCGCCTCCGCCACCAGAGGGAGCCGGACCGCCGTCGCCGTACTACCTTGGAGATCCAGGGCCCCCTCAACCAAAGAAGGCTTGGGGGCTCCGACATCAACCCCGCCCACCACCACCCACCAAAACAGCCCACCCAAGGGACAAAAGTTGGCCGATTGCAGCCGGTGTACGTTGTACATGGGGGAGGTGTGTGGCAGAGCAAAGCTCTGCCCTTTTAAATTGGCAGGGATGGGGTTAATTTCCCCTACCTGCCTGGGTTTATTATGTTCATGTGGCTGGGGTTGATTAGTTGATTAAATGATTAACCTAATTAACGATCAATCAGTGCCCAGCCACCTGCCATAAAAGGAGGCCTCTACTTCTCAATGGGGAGAAGGGAGCTGAGGAAGCAGGTTGGTGGTTTTTGGTTGTTTGTATTTTTGAAATTTTGAATCCAGTGAAGGCATTGCCCAGCCTGGAGACCTTATTTTTGTAAGTTTTGCTTTTTGGTCTTGCTTTATTTGTGTTTGAACCTTTTTGTTTTGCCCTTGTGCACTTTTATTTTGTGTGTTATTTATAATAAAATCGTTATTTTTTGAACTGCGGTCTGTCTCTGGGCCTCTATCCACTCGCCAGCCTGCCACACCTTGTTTTATCCCTATGCTGTTCAGCTGTAGTTGTACCGCTGGTGGGTAAAGCAGCACGCTGTACCTGTTCAATGTAGACTCCCTGTTCTAATAAACCACTGCATTTGAGAACGTGAAAACCTGGTGTGAGTCTGCCTTCATTGCCACGCAACGCTACAATACATTTGTACAATACCAGCAACATCAAGGAGCTGTGGAAAATTAAACAAACTTGCAATAGTGCAATTTCAATGCTTCTACGATTAGTACTATTAATACTAAAAATACAACAAAAATTATAAATAATAAAACCAAGACTTTAAGAAACTGCAGCACTAGAATGGTGTAAAATAAATTAGATTATCTATTTGTGTTTGTGCGTGTCTCGTGCTCGTAAGTGTCTCGTGCTTGTGAGCATCACAGCTCTCTGTTGCATTAAAGGGTTACCTGCAGATGTGTCACTTGGTGGCTCCTCCTTTCCCCCATCGTTGGGTGGATTTGCTGTTGCATAGATGTTCTCTGGTGGTTTTTGTAGACAAGTAAATCCAGTGTCCATCTCTATAGACGATGCTTCTTGAGAATACAGAGAACATTTTCTGATGATTTTATGCTGGCATTATCCTTCAACGTTGAATTATAATTTTTGTTCAACTGTTACCATGGTTTCCTTGAATATGATTTAAAATTTAATAAGCTGTTTTTCTCACCAAAAAAACACAATAATGCCAAATACAGTAAGTTAATGTCAAAGAAATTCACTGTTAAATTCATTTTAATATAAGCATTTCCTAGATATTTAATTCAGACTATTGTCTGTCTGACATGCTGTGTGATTGGGTTGTTAACAACGATTCCAGAACATTCTTAACCAGATATACTTCAAACTTGACTAGACCAAGGCACAGGCCAAACGTAGTGTTAACTCTTTGAAGCTCGCCTTCCAAAATGCTATCTGATTTGTCTGGTCTCCTTCGGTGTCATAAAACTTACCCAGCCAAGCTACAGTGACTATGCATTGTGTTATTTAATCTCAAAATAAGGATTTTTGGTTCTCTCTGGATTCGCTCTTGCTCTCTGGATTCGCTCTTTCTCTCTTCAGTCTCATTGTTCTCAACTCATCAAACTCCGAAGTTCTTCAACAAAGATGCAACAATGTAATCTTCAAAGCTGTCCCGGAGAAGATGGGCTCCCTCCGGAACGACGAAAGTTTTTGCCTACACACTTCATGGAGGTGCTGCATTGTGCTGCTGCACAACTAACTTCCACAGAGAGGATGACCATGTTAAGAGGACACTGTTTTAAACATTGCACCAACAGAATAAGTATCAAACTTATATTGTGTGTTTACAAGTAATTGAACTGAAGCCATGCTGCTGAAATCGTCACAATACGTAATGTGCGTCTATTCAACTAGGTGCGGAATATTATACATGATTACTTAGCCACTTGGAAGCTAGCGCATTTATACGTAATGCGTGACTGAACCAAACTGAACTACTAAAGACTGCTTCACTAATGCAGAACTCTATGACCAGAGAGCACATCAAGGATTCTTATAAACATTTAACAATGCATTATTTTTCCTTCAATGTTTTATTTTGTTTCTTCTTTATACATATGTTTTTAACTATGAAGCTTAACATTTATTCTGCTTCCTTTGAGAATATGAATAAATGTAATAATAATTAGATTCTTAGGTTTCTTTTGTCTTATAACAAATACACATTTATGATTGATTTGAAATACTTAAACATACATTATTAATTGTTAATCACTTTTCATTAAACCAGAATGGCTAGTTCTTATTGAGGTATTGTGTTTATTATGGTTAATAATTACATTATAAGAACATAAGAACATAAGAAAGTTTACAAACGAGAGGAGGCCATTCAGCCCATCTTGCTCGTTTGGTTGTTAGTAGCTTATTGATTCCAAAATCTCATCAAGCAGCTTCTTGAAGGATCCCAGGGTGTCAGCTTCAACAACATTACTGGGGAGTTGATTCCAGACCCTCACAATTCTCTGTGTAAAAAAGTGTCTCCTATTTTCTGTTCTGAATGCCCCTTTTTCTAAACTCCATTTGTGACCCCTGGTCCTTGTTTCTTTTTTCAGGCTGAAAAAGTCCCTTGGGTCGACACTGTCAATACCTAAGTATAAGCTATGTTGGGTATTTTCTTTAATGGTAATTGGAAGACACACTCACATAAATCCTAGATATACAATGTAAATATACTATCACTAGTGAAAATATTTGTATTTTCTATTACTTTAAATACTCAATCACCTTTTTTAGTACTTTTACATATTGTTTGAAATTGATTTAATATTGTAATTAAAGAGGATTTCATGTACTCCGGCATGTCATTTGAGTCATAAGATGCCATATATTGTATAGGAAAATTCCTGTGTACTATGATTGTCTTCTAGCACACATCAGTAGATCAGCAATTATATCGACATATGTGGTGTACGACTGACGAAAACAGTTTTCTGTGATGGTGACTACAGACTGGTACCACAATCAAAGGGGAAAAGTATACTTAGCTCATCTGTTTTTAGCAGGGCTGCTGCTAAAATCAGTGGATCACAATATTTATCTCAGAATTAAACTTATTTTTACCAACAAAGTTGAGTCATCAATTTCTGGGAAACGAAGAGGAACTTTGAATTCATTATCCACCTTGTGTAACACATTTACTGAACAATAATACCCGGTACAGAGAGGCACCAGAGATTAGACTTATTTACCAAACCTGTCTTTAAATGCCGTCTATGCAAAGTATGAGGATACTGCACTTTCTTTTTGCGTACATTTTAATAATATTAATTGGTTTAGATGCAGTGTCTAGGAAGCTACATGCCACTCTTGTGTACAATTTCATTCTATGGTATTACCAAACAGGGAGCTATATATTTTCAAACAGGAAATTTAGAGCATTTCTAGAATTGAGCAGAACTGTATCTGTTTCAGTTGCAGGTGCTGACAGTAAGTGTAACCAAGGAGAGTCAAATATCTGCCAAGTTTTACACAGCTTTCCAATCATAAGCAAGCAGAGGCCGTATCACGGTATTATGCATGAAAATGATAGGCGAGTGAGTAGCCAATGGGAAAGTGAAAGATCTGACAGCTGTCCAATCATTCGTGAGCAAAGGCGGGGGTTAATATGCCGGGTAAGCACTGCATTTCGTCGACTGTTATTGAGAAAAATAATAAATTTCAGTATTTAGGATTAAATTTCTCTCTCTCTCTCTCTCTCTCTCTCTCTCCTCTCTCTCTCTCTCTCTCTCTCTCTCTCTCTCTCTCTCTCTCTCTCTCTCTATATATATATATATATATATATATATATATATATATATATATATATATATATTTTTAAATTTCACAAGACAAGGGAAACACCGTAGTTGATTTAGTTACGAATCCACTTTCTCTGAATAATTGTACTGGAGATGAAAATCTTTAAAACAGAGTAGTGTTGACAAATTTGCCAAATTGAAACAAAGCGAGACACCCTCTGTCCTCTTTTATTTTAGTTTATTCATGCTTGTCTGTGTAAACATGCTATTTAAAAAATATTTGCATTGCGTATTTTATATAAATTATAAGAATAAGAATAGGAATAAGCGCAGCACGCACAATTACTGCCAGAGACTTGTCCTTATCAGAGTGAGCCAAGAATAACTCCACTAAAACGCTATATATATATATATGCTTGTGTTCCCTGGTTTAATTTGACGTTGACCAACATGTGGAATCACATGATTGGTAGATGTCCACTTATTTAATTCAATTCAGTTCAATTTTATTTTTATATACTGCCTTTTTCAACAACTTTCTACAAAGTGCTTTACAAAGGCAAAAATAATATATATATATTACTGAACAACTGTAAGCATTTTAAAAAAGAACAAAATAAAAACAGAACTGAATATATAAACTGTATTATAAAAATATGATTTTAGTCTAGAAAAATAAATAAATAAATAAACAGTGGGAACAATATGGGGGCAAGAGGATATCAGCTCATCTGGATGAAAATGCCAGGATATAGAAATGGGTTTTTAGTCTGGACTTGAAGACATTGACAGAAGGGGCTTCTCTAATTGAGATGTGCAAGTTATTCCATAATTTAGGTGCCATATAAATAAAAGATCTACCACCTGAAGATTTTTTTTCTGAATAATAGGTACAGACAGTAAGCCAGCATCTGGTGATCGGAGAGGGTTGACTGGGGACACAGGGTTCCAAAAGATCTTTAAGATATTTAGCTTTTTTGTTTGAAAAGTCGCTACACACTCTTCAAAAACTAAAAAGTAAGAAACAGAAGAGGAAGAAGGAGAATAACAATTTTACCTTAGTTTGACAACTTATATCTCATTGTTTATAAGAGGTATTTATGTTTTTTTCACATTTGATGTAAGATAGTTTCAGACTTTTGCTACTGGTACAGATGGTAATTCTAAGTGATGTAGTTTTGCCACTGCAACATGTTGAAAACAGCAAAACTCTTGTAGCTGTATGGAGACTCATGGTAGTTTCCAACAAGTTTTTTTTTAACTTGTACAAGGAACTACCGTTCCTCTCAATAAGTCGTTATAAAAATCTTTGTTTCTTTTGGATTACTGGTCAATGATAAATCTTTTTAATATGTTTAATGTGGGAGTTTGTAGTTTGTTTTTTTAGTTGCTGAGATAAAAGTTTGTGTGCCTTTTCTTCCAGCTCATTGTATTTTTGCCTGGTTCTAAGCAGTCCTTTTTCAATTTTGTAGGTGTACTATTACTATTATATTGATTTATTTTTCTACTAAGTATTTTAGAGACCCATAGATCTCTTTTTAGCAGTTCAACTTCAAGTTTTTTTATTTTCGGATTTCAGTTGATCCAGTTTCTTTTAATTTTTGTGGAGTAGGAAATTATCTGTCCTCTTAAATATGCCTTCAAAGATAGAATAAGAGGGGAGAAGGCTGTAGTGAGTTTATACTTATAAAATATTTATATTTAAGAAGAAATAATTCTCTAAATTCAGGGATCTGTAAGAGGCATGGATTACCTCTCAGTCTGTAAAAAGGTGTATAATTCTCTTTTGTAGAAGTAACAAGAGAGACTGTGGCTGGTCTGAAATGACCCGGAGTAAGTAGTCGTATTGACAACCCTATGAAGTAGTGCATTTGAAATAATAAAGCAATACATTCTATTGTATGTATTGCGTAAGGGGGAGAATTATGAAAAATCATTTTCTTTGGAGTGTGCATATCCCCAAACTTTATTTAAATCATCATCGGTCATAAATATATCATAAATTACAGTAATAAATGTATCCAATATTTTGGCAGATTTGCTCAGTCATTGGTCTATCTGACAATCTGTCTAAAACAGGATCTAGAACTAAATTATAATCCCAGCAGCATACCCTCCACTTTAGACAATTTTAGAAATAAAGATTGGAAGAAGGAGGGATTGTCATAATTAGGTGCATATATATTAACAAGTACAATTCTTTCAGAGAAGATCCTCCGCTACACCAGTACGTAAAGTCCAGGTGCATCCCTTTCCATCTCCTCCACTGTAAGAGGTATTATGGACTACAATAGAGACCCCTCTAGAACTAGAAGTGTAAGAGCTCTCTCCTCCCCATGATTTACCTAGTTTTTCATGTTGTCTTTCAGACAAGTGAGCAAAGCCTTATTATTATTATTATTATTATTATTATTATTATTATTATTATTATTATTTTTTTAATATGCTTGACCTTCTTCCTCTTAATTGGATGATTTAGTCAATTTACATTCTAGGATAAGAATCCAAGTCATGATTTTTAGCTCTAAAATCCACTACTTTGTTTCACAATTAGCTGGGCCCTCCTCCATTTTAGTTACATGATTTTCAAGTATTCCCAAATGAGATTCAGTTTCGGTGACTATGTCTCCCAACGTTATTATTTTAGTTTCCAGTGAGAAAATAATAGACTTGAGATCATGAATTTGCCTAGAAAATGTAGCTGAACCGTTGTTTATTTGCTTCCATTCATTCTATTGTACTGAATTATTTCCCTACCAGATCATTGAATGTACTTCCGCTGGTTGTTGCTGATTCTGAAGAGCGGTTAAAAGTGTTGTTGGGTTCACTTGTTGTAAAGGAAGCTGTTGCTTTTCTACTTTTTCTTTTAGCCCACCATTGGGGCATTAGATAATGATTCAGTCTGCTTATTGTTATTTTTATGTCAAAGAAGTGTGTAAAAACTGTTAAAAGATGGGTTGAGAGCAGGAGCTCCTCTTCAATGTTGCTTCCCCTTAGGTGGGCATCATGTGACTCCACTGTTTAGTTTTTTCCATCTTATTCAACTTAATCATGCAAATCCCCTAATCCTGTTGTTGTTTTGATCCAAACACTTCCTAATTTGGTATGTACACTCGTCTCCAGTTGCTATAGCGAAATGGCACTGTAGCCATAATTGCAGTGAATAGACACAGTTTGATGGGCATTGCAGCAATTGAGTAGAGAATAAAAAAGTAGAATAAAAAAAAGTAGAATAAAAATAGTTCCTTCTGAGTATTATGATGCTGCCTGCTAAAAAACAAAGAATAAAATAATAAATCTATGCAATGCGTTCAACCCGGTGAACATAAAATATTAGGCAGAGGAGGACTGTATACCATACTCCTCCCCTTCGGACAAGGCTAGGAGTGAGGTGGTGGTTGGGGAGAAGGTGGTAATTCGATTGCGAAATAGGTTTATATACCCAATAGGTTGATGGGAACGTGCTTGTAGTTTGACCAGTGAATAAATGTGGTGTAGTAGGTACTGTATTAATGATACTACAGAATTCCTGATTGAAAATCTTGTAAGCTTTATATTATTATTATTATTATTATTATTATATTATTATTATTATTATTATTATTAATTAATCATTTAGCAGACACTTTTATCCCAAGTGACTTGCAGAAACTAGCAGGTGAATTATGCATCAACAACTGTTGCAGAGTCACTTACAATAGGTCCTCAGTTTTACGTCTTGTCCGAAGGACAGAATATTATTATTAGTAATTCTGTGTTTAAAAGTGAGGAAGCAGACTCATCAATTTTAAGCAGTGTTGCTGACATTGCTTAAGACATTGGATGCGGGGGAGGGGTTCTTGGAAAACCCACAAGGACAGAGGTTTGTCAGTAGAAAAGTTTTTTTTCATTGAGAAAACCCTGCCCTTCGCACATTTCCACTGAAAACAGGTTGTCCTTCAGTTTAGAAGCAACAAATTCAGATCTGGGTCATAATTTGCAGCAAGACTAAACAAGGTGCATTACGATGAGCTGCGCCTCTCTGGCTTACACACACACACACACACACACACACACACACACACACACACACACACACACACACACACACACACACACACACACACACACACACACACACACACACACACACACACACACACACACACACACACACACACACACACACACACACACACACACACACACACACACACACACACACACACACACACACACACACACACATCATGCAGGTTAATATTTGACGTTTTCCAGGGTGTTTTCACTCCCAGGATGTTTCATTGCTGATTTGCATTATGTTGCCCATGGGTCAGAATTTTTTTATTATTTAAAAAAAAAAAGACCTACTAAGGTACTATACTGTATTTTGAGGCTTCAAATGTTGTTATTACAATTAGTACTAATACAAAAAATGCAACAAAAATAATACAAGAACTAAGACTTTTGATAAGAATCTTTACACCCCAGAAAACATAAAACTGCAACAGTAGAGTGATGTAAAGTAAATCAGATTGTCTAGTTACTAAACAGTGTCCTTTACGATATCACATCAGTTTTACCACGATGGCTATGATTATTTTGTAGGACAAGTGTTGTATCAACCTACAAGAAAAATAAATATGCTCTATTGCAGCCTTAGGGCACTTTCACAGCTGGTTCACTTACAATTGCTTCTAATCGTGGTTCACTTTTAAACAAAGGGCCCTTTCATACCTAGTTCGTTTATGAAGATCTGATTTAGAATTCACTTGAAAACGAACTAAAAATGTTGCAATTTTGCTTCAATTTGTTTCACACCAGAAGATCTCAAACAAACTGCATTTTTCCTCCAAGAAAGTTCACGTTCATCTTCTCGACTGTAATCGCACCAGAATGCATTTGTTTTCACACTGCAATTTTTTAAGTGAATATGATTGTCTGGATTTGTGCACGTGACCAAAATGATATCTTCCTGTTAATGCCCAGATGGATGTTCATTACTAAACATCAAATCACTGCTGTAGAAACAAACTTACTGAAAGAGCATCAAGTATATGTCAGAAAAATACTTATTTTGGAGTGACATCTGGGGTTAGAAGGCATTTAAAGCAAAATCAAATATTACAGCATCTTTTTACTTCAGACAATCATGATTATGAAAAATATGTACATATTGTACAACCAGCTGCATTGTAGCTGTTATAGATAATAATCCTACTACGACTGAAAATAATAATAATAATAATAATAATAATAATAATAATAATAAATAATAATAATAAATAATAGTTAGTTATAAATACAATGTGTAACAGATGCAGAAAAGGAACTGTCTTTTCCTTGACTAAATAGAGGCTAGGAAATAGGAGGCACTTTTTTTACATAGAGAATCCTGAGGGTCTGGAACCAACTCCCCAGTAATGTTGTTGAAGCTGACACCCTGGGATCCTTCAAGAAGCTGCTTGATGAGATTCTGGGATCAATACGCTACTAGCAACCAAATGAGCAAGATGGGCTGAATGGCCTCCTCTCATTTGTAAACTTGTTTATGTTCTTACTAAACTCAGGTGGAGCAGCGCAAATGCATCACTAATGTTATTATCGCTTTGTCTTGGCATAATGTTTTCCCTGCGAGTGTATATGGCATAATTATAATGAAGCCAGATGCAATAAATGTGCTAAATAATTATTTAAATTGTCCTTTCATAATTGTCCTATTACTTTTCTTTGCCTTGTGACGGTTTTGCTATTATGCTTAAAGAACAGACATGCTGCAATAGTAAATCTCAAACACTGGTATTAGGACCATTTAATTGAATAGCCCTGGGTTGCACCAGTTAGTAAATCAGCCGCATAATCTTTATTTTGCCATGTGCTGTTGTGTAAATGTGACATTATGGTGTTCTTATGTATGTGTCATTGTATTGTGTGTGTGTGCATGTGTGTTTTGACAAGCCCTGCATTGCGTATGTGTGACAAGGAGAGACACTTTCCGTTGTGCTTGCTGATTGGAGCGGTTCGTTTCCAAGTGAACTGGAGTACGTTTGGTTTCTCATTGCAAAAAGTTGAAAAGCAGCAAAATGGCAAACATACCGAGTCCACTTCCAAGTGAACTGAGATGACCATTTCAAGGTCACTTGGTTTGGTGCGCATCCTGGTGCGATTACGTTGTTCTCAGAGGTTTCATAAATAACTCCAAGTGAACCGAACCACATCAAATGAACTAGATGTGAAAGTGCCCTTAATTATACAGTGTCCTCATACACAGTTTCACCACTAAATATTGTGATACAAGCAAGCTTTACACGTACAGTACAACCCTTGTTTCCAATGGTGCTCAAAGTAATGACAGACTTTAAAAAATAAACCCATGTCCTCATTGATCTGATTTGGATAACAAATACACAGTTGGTACAACTTGCCTTCTACTGATATTCAAGGAAATACATGTCTGCCATCTTTTGCAAGGCACAGCATCGATGTACATGATTCTAATTTAGAGCTAGTGCTGTAAATTAACAGCTGTTTTTCTCGTATCAAAAATACGAATAAACTACCAACAGATGACCTTTTAAGCTTCCAATTGCAAAAACTCTTAAGATGGTTTTCATGAAGGTTCTTGTGTCTCGTGCTTGTGAGTGTCTTGTGCTCGCAAGTGTCTCGTGCTCGTGAGTGTCTCGTGCTCGTGAGTGTCTCGTGCTCGTAAGTGTCTCGTGCTCGTAAGTGTCTCGTGCTCGTAAGTGTCTCGTGCTCATGAGCATCACAGCTCTGTGTTGCATTAAAGGGTTACCTGCAGATGTGTCACTTGGTGGCTCCTCCTTTCCCCCATCGTTGGGTGGATTTGCTGTTGCGTAGATGTTCTCTGGTGGTTTTTGTAGACTGGTAAATCCAGTGTCCATCTCTATAGACGATTCTTCTTGAGAAGACAGAGAACATTTTCTGATGATTTTATTCTGGTATTATCCTTCAACACTGAAATATAATTTTTGTTCAACTGTTACCATGGTTTCCTTGAATAAGATTTAAAATTTAATAAGCTGTTTCTCTCACCAAAAAAACACAATAATGCCAAATACAGTAAATTAATGTCAAGGAAATTCATGGTTAAATTCATTTTAATATAAGCATTTCCTAGATATTTAATTCAGACTATTGTCTGCGTGACATGCTGTGGTGATTGGGTTGTTAACACCGATTCCAGAACATTTTTAACCAGATCTACTTCAAAGCTTGTTGACTAGACCAAGGCACAGGCCAAATGTAGTGTTAACTCTTTGAAGCTCGCCTTCCAAAATGCTATCTGATTTGTCTGGTCTCCTTCGGTGACATAAAACTTACCAAGCCAAGCTACAGTGACTATGCAGTTGTACCATTATTGTGTTAAATGTTAGTTAAAATGCTTTAAGAATCATTTTTAATCACATAACTTGTAGACACAAGTTTAATAGTTATTTTAAGTACGTTTCCCAATAAATCTGAAGGGTTTATTGTGTTTTAAATGAATATTCTAAACTAATAACTATTTTTGAATATTATCCTTTCATTGTATTATGATGTGTTTTATATGCTTATCATAATTTTGTATAGAGAATGAAACTGAAATTGATATGCTTCTCTAATAAATGTAACTAAAGTTATATTGAATATGAGGTTTAAATGATAAATGTAAAATCCTTTGATAATGAAGTAGGTGGATACATTACATTTCTAACACATCCCTATTTGTGTGACTGTGGCAGACTGGTGAGTGGATAAAGGCCCAGAGACAGTCTGGAGTTCAAAAAAATAACTATTTTATTATAAACACAAAAATGAAAGGGCACAAGGGCCAAAACAAAGCAATTTAAACACAAAATAAACAAAATAAAGCAAAAATACACTCACAAAAATAAAGGTTTCCAGGCTGAGCAATGCCTTCACTGGATTCAAAACATTCAAAAATCACAAACACCAAAACACCAACCTGCTTCCTCAGCTCCCTCCTCCTCAATGAAAAGCAGAGGCCTCCTTTTATGTCAGGTGGCTGGGCGCTGATTGATCGTTAATTCAACTAATCATCTAATTAGCCACCCAGCCACCTGAACACAATGAACCAAGGCAGGTAGGGGAATTTAACCCCATCCCTGCCAATTTCTAAAGAGCAGAGCTGTGCTCTGCCACAGTGACACACAACTGTCTATCAAATACTGTGAACCAATGGAAGGACCGACAAGGACTTGTTTACAGTACAAAGGAACGCCTAAACATTGTGTTATTTAATCTCAAAATAAGGATTTTTGGTTCTCTCTGTCTTCGCTCTTGCTCTCTGGATTCGCTCTTTCTCTCTTCAATCTCATTGTTCTCAACTCATCAAACTCCGAAGTTCTTCAACAAAGATGCAACAATGTAATCTTCAAAGCTGTCCCGGAGAAGATGGGCTCCCTCCGGAACGACGAAAGTTTTTGCCTACACACTTCATGGAGGTGCTGCATTGTGCTGCTGCACAACTAACTCCACAGAGAGGACGACCATGTTAAGAGGACACTGTTTTAAACATTGCACCAACAGAATAAGTATCAAACTTATGTTGTGTGTTTACAAGTAATTGAACTGAAGCCATGCTGCTGAAATCGTCACAATACGTAATGTGCGTCTATTCAACTAGGTGCGGAATATTATACATGATTACTTAGCCACTTGGAAGCTAGCGCATTTATACGTAATGCGTGACTGAACCAAACTGAACTACTAAAGACTGCTTCACTAATGCAGAACTCTATGACCAGAGAGCACATCAAGGATTCTTATAAACATTTAACAATGCATTATTTTTCCTTCAATGTTTTATTTTGTTTCTTCTTTATACATATGTTTTTAACTATGAAGCTTAACATTTATTCTGCTTCCTTTGAGAATATGAATAAATGTAATAATAATTAGATTCTTAGGTTTCTTTTGTCTTATAACAAATACACATTTATGATTGATTTGAAATACTTAAACATACATATATTAATTGTTAATCTCTTTTCATCATGAATCTAGGGATCGCTAGTTCTTATTGAGGTATTGTGTTTATTATGGTTAAATAATTACATTATAAGAACATAAGAAACATAAGGAAGTTTACAAACGAGAGGAGGCCATTCGGCCCATCTTGCTCGTTTGGTTGTTAGTAGCTTATTGATCCCAAAATCTCATCAAGCAGCTTCTTGAAGGATCCCAGGGTGTCAGCTTCAACAACATTACTGGGGAGTTGATTCCAGACCCTCACAATTCTCTGTGTAAAAAAGTGTCTCCTATTTTCTGTTCTGAATGCCCCTTTTTCTAAACTCCATTTGTGACCCCTGGTCCTTGTTTCTTTTTTCAGGCTGAAAAAGTCCCTTGGGTCGACACTGTCAATACCTTTTAGAATTTTGAATGCTTGAATAGGTCGCCACGTAGTCTTCTTTGTTCAAGACTGAACAGATTCAATTCTTTTAGCCTGTCTGCATATGACATGCCTTTTAAACCCGGAATAATTCTGGTCGCTCTTCTTTGCACTCTTTCTAGAGCAGCAATATCTTTTTTATAGCGAGGTGACCAGAACTGCACACAATATTCAAGATGAGGTCTTACTAGTGCATTGTACAGTTTTAACATTACTTCCCTTGATTTAAATTCAACACTTTTCACAATGTATCCGAGCATCTTGTTAGCCTTTTTTTTTTATAGCTTCCCCACATTGTCTAGATGAAGACATTTCTGAGTCAACAAAAACTCCTAGGTCTTTTTCATAGATTCCTTCTCCAATTTCAGTATCTCCCATATGATATTTATAATGTACATTTTTATTTCCTGCGTGCAGTACCTTACACTTTTCTCTATTAAATGTCATTTGCCATGTGTCTGCCCAGTTCTGAATCTTGTCTAGATCATTTTGAATGACCTTTGCTGCTGCAACAGTGTTTGCCACTCCCCCTACTTTTGTGTCGTCTGGAGCAGGTCACCCATGAGTGGAGCTCCTGCTTATCCTTTTACAAAAGATTAAAAAACAGGTGTTTCAAGTTTTATTTTGGAAAATTTTTGTTTCTATTCATTTATCTAAAGTAGTGGTGCACCTTTTAGTTAAAGAATTTTAATTTTTGAACGGTTCTTTTCTTTGAAATAAGTGTTTGTTTGTTTTGGTTTGTTTGTCTCCCTGCACTTGCATTGTAAGTGCAGGGGGGCGGCCATTTTGGATTTTTCCTTTTGGTTGATTTTTATTTTTCCTTCTTTGAATTTTAACTTTGGTTTCTTACTTTTATTTTAGGTGCTTTTTGATTTTATAATTAAGAGCACATTATCTAGTTTATTTTAAAATTATTTTTGTTTTAAAAAACTGTTTTTGACTTTGTTTTAAAAATCGTTTTGTTTTAAAAATCCCCTTGCCTTGGGCAGAGTAGGGGAAGGGTAGGCACTTTTGTCTGCCCTGTTTCTTATTTTTATTATATTTTTTAGTTGAAGGTTTTTATTTTTAAAAGAAAACCTTTAACTAGATTTATTTATTTTGATTATTATTATTGTTTTCATTTTATCTCGTTTTATTCCCTTTGGGGGGGAATAAAACGGGATAAGATAAAAACAATTAAAAAAAAAAAAAAAAAAAAAAAAAAAAAAAAAACCTTTGGTTTTTTGATTTTTCATTTTTGTTTGTGCCCCTGTGCTATTGGAGTTGCCCCGGCACTTTCATTGGTTTTCCATTTTGTTTTGTGCCCCTGTGCTCTTGGAACAGGGGTTGCAAATGTGTGCATGTGTGTGTTTATTTAAAAAAAAAAAAAAAAAAAAAAAAAAAAAAAATTACTTTGGTTTTTGAAACACTTTTTGATTTTTCGTTTGCTCCTGCACTATTGGAGTGCAGGGGTGTGTGTTTATTTTTGTTTTGTTATAAAAAACAAAATTAAATCATTTTTTGAAAAAATAAATAAAAAACTTTAGTTCCTTTTTCCCATTTTGTTTTGCGCACCCCTGCACTATTGAAGTGCAGGGGTGAGTCTGTCTGTTTCCTTTTGTTTTTGTTTAAATAAATAAAAAAAAAATAAAAAAAAAAAAAATAAAAAAAAAAAAATTTAAAAAATGAGCGGGCAAGCTCAAGAAGCCCCGATAAAGTGGGCAAAGGTGGCTGCAGCGGAAGCTGCAGCACCTTTTAAGAACATTACCAGGAGGCACGGAGTCAGGTGCCTCCTGAAGGACTCCCTCTCGATTGAGGGCTTTGTCAAGGCCATGGCCAAGGTGGTGGGGCCATCGGCGATCGTGGCGGCCTCTAAAATGTACGGGAAAGCCGTATTTTTCCTAAAATCGGAGGCCGCCGCGAACACGGCAATCGAGAGGGGTCTCGCGGTGGCGGGGATTTTTATCCCCGTCGAACCGCTCGCGGGCCTGGGCACGAGGGTCGTCCTTTCAAACGTGCCACCTTTCTTGAGGGACGATCTGCTCAGGCCCCATTTGCAAGCCTTGGGGGAGATAAAGACATCTATCCACCCCCTCCCCCTAGGCTGCAAAGACCAGCACCTCCGCCACATTTTATCATTCCGCCGCCAGGTGACCATTCAACTGGCGGGTCAGGACGTGGCAGAGGGCAGCTTTGTGGTCCCCTTCGAGGGGACCAATTATGTCATTTTTTACTCATCGGAGGAGGTGCGGTGCTACCACTGCAAGGAGCTGGGGCACCAGAAGAAGAGGTGCCCCAAGCTCCAACAGAGCTCAAAACCACCCGCGCCCGCACCGTGTCCCTCCGATTCCACCTCGCCCCCGGGGCCCTCAAAGAGGCCCACGGAGGGGGGCAAGACAACACCCGCCCCCCTCCCGGTAACATCAAAGGGGGGGAAGGGGGAGGAGGCCCCAGAGGCGGCCAGACCCTCCGCGCCTACCGTAAGCGCGCCGGGGGAGAAAGCCGCCGGGTGGACCGTGGTCGCCGGCCGTAGCAAAAAGAAGGCGGCGGCGGCCGGGTCCGCCGGGGAGGCCAAGTGGGGGGAGACGAAACCCGCCGCCTCGTCGTCTGGCGGCGGGTCAGGGGGCGCTCCTGAAAAGGAGACTCCCTCGCCGGAACCCCCTGCGAGGCAGGGCGGCAAAGCCGCCCGTAAAATAAAACATCTCCTCCCCGAGCGGGTGGAAAGAAACGCCACCGAAGGCGAGCTCCCCGCTGCCGCGACGGGGCGGGGGACCTTCTCTGG
>NC_054555.1:15832956-15960456 GCF_017654505.1 Polyodon spathula
TTATTTCATATTAGTTGCTGAGAAAAATCTAGTGATTTGTTTCTTAAGTAACAGAAACACCTAGGATAACCAATGGAATAGTCTATTATACAAAAAAGAGAAGCACACACTCTTCAGGGAATCATGAAGATCTGAAAAGGTAACAGATGTTTCAGTCTTTTATTAAACAGTTACATGGCAGCACCAAGCTCCCAGACTTCTCAACAGCAACTTACTGCACACAAACAAAACTCTACTGGCTTCACTTCACAGCAGGAGCTGTGAACACCAGCATCCCCCACCCTGAATTGTTTTAAAGATTTACAAAACAAAGTTTAACAGCCAGTACACTTCAATAAAAGACTAGCGTGAACGTTGTGTGTTTTTTGTAAACTTGAATGTATCAAACACATTTTGTTTAAAAAAAAAAACAAAACAACAATGATACAAAATGACTGCGTTAAAAGCAGTGTTTTAAAAGAAAATGAACCAAATTCCCTACCAGCTCCAAACGCTATATCCTACAACATGGTTCCACAGTCCTGTTCAGCTTGGAGCATCAAAAATAAAGAAACGGTTTGCTTGAGACACTAGAAGAAACCTTTAAAAACAGGAAGAAATGCTTCCTTCGCTGCTGGCTGGCTGGCTCTTCACATGTCCATTTCAAACTGGTCACTTTCGTCAGCTAGAAAAAAAAAAAGAAATCAAGTTAGTGCTTCGTTGGGTGAAGACACAGGGGCTCAATTTTAATTACCTAAGCAGTGGCAGATCTAAATATTACCGCCTTTAAATAAAAGAAACACACAATCCCACTGGGGTCTCAGGCAGGGCGATGCACTGTCCCTCTTAGCATCCTTAAATACAAGAAACACAATCCCACTAGGGTCTCAGGCAGGGCGATGCACTGTCCCTCTTAGCATCTTTAAATACAAGAAACATAGCGGAGACAGGCCTGGGATTTAGCAAGATTAGGGACAGGCATATTTAGATCAATACAATAGATAGTGAACAGTTCAGGAGATTCTTCATCTCTAGAAAGTGATTCGGTTTCCACTGGACTGCATACATAGCATCTAGTATGTTTCTAATAAAGGTAGCATGAAGTTGGCAGGCGGTTCTAATTGCTTTTTAGGATACTGATATTCTTGATTCAGTGACTACATTTCATAAATTTAAAGGAGTGGCGTGATCTCCTCAATAAGGTTAGATTGGAAGTCCACACCATTCGTAAGATTTGCGCATATACCGTGATTAAATGAACTCTTCATATAGACCTATTGTGAAATGCAGCAGCCTGGCTCCAGCCTACATTCTCTGATACGCTTGGGATCTATCTATTTTCAGGAAGGTGCTGCACATTAAGCAGCTTTTTCATGCCTGAAGCGCTCTGTACCCACGCAGACCAAGGCTTCAATCTAGATTGGCAACAGTGTGGAGAGACCAAACAGGGCCAAGCCCCAGGGTGGGGATACAAACACAAGTGCTGCTTCCGCTCTGCGGCCTGGAAATTAGCTCTGTATGTCCCTGGCTTAATGTTTTCCTGAACTCAAGCCAAAAGCAAGCATTACCAAAATCAGAGTTACTCTCAAATAGATTCACAGAGTTTCTTCACTAGCTCAAACTGTGCACTGTTCTTCCTATTAATTATAAAGTGCTGTAAACCTTTACATAAAAAGCTAGAAGGGCTGCTGTGGGACTGGACAAAAAGCCCAGCCACCATTAGGAGGGTCTGGAAGGCACAGATTTGACAATCTCAAATATGCAATGTAAAACAGCATGGCATTATCAGGACTGGGCGGGGACACAAATATCTACGTAAAGCAGCTCCTTCACTGCTACAGAGGGGCAGTCAACTTGTCTGTTTTAGCTGAACAGACATCACTCACATGACACTGCTTATTGTGCTGGGAGGGCGTTTGAAATAGCTGAATGACGTTTACGGGGAGGAAAACAACCTGAAAGTGCCATGTTGAAAGCTCCGGCCCCTCCTTCCTCTGAGCAAATCGGGTTCTGATAAACAACAGAGAGCAGACCCCCAAGCTGGGCCCTCCACAGCATGTGACCAAATATCTACGTAAAGCAGCTCCTTCACTGCTACAGAGGGGCAGTCAACTTGTCTGTTTTAGCTGAACAGACATCACTCACATGACACTGCTTATTGTGCTGGGAGGGCGTTTGAAATAGCTGAATGACGTTTACGGGGAGGAAAACAACCTGAAAGTGCCATGTTGAAAGCTCCGGCCCCTCCTTCCTCTGAGCAAATCGGGTTCTGATAAACAACAGAGAGCAGACCCCCAAGCTGGGCCCTCCACAGCATGTGACCAGGAGCAGCAGGGAGGGAGGAACACTGAAATTACACAACTTATTTACACAAAGTTCAGTGCTTCAGAGACACTCCTGTAGAATATCTAGCACTCCACCCAGTTACTGGAGAAGTCTTCCAGCATGGAGTTTTATTATAGGGTCAGAAGTTTGCAGAGTGCTGTAACGCTGCCAGCGTTTGCAGCTCTTCTGTCAGCTACTGCTAAGAGCCAGCACACAAAACTCCTCGCTTTTATTTTGGTTTTCTTCTGCTGATTCTTAATGCAACAGATCACCAGGTGTAGTCTTAGACATACTAAAAGAAACATAATAAATTCAATGGCAAACGTTTTGAAAATAAGTCTCTCATGGTCTTAAACTTTGTGATATTGACTGTTTAATAAATGGAATATATACTATACTCGGTGGCAGCTGGTGGCCAAAATTTTGGGGTGTTCACATCTCGGATGTAGCTGACGGGGTCTGTGGGGGTGATGTCCTGGGGGCCGACCACAGTGGTAGATGCACTATCTAGTGGATCTGTTTCTTGCTGGAAGCGATACAAAAAGTTTGCTCTGCGATGTCTTACCATGGCAACCTTTTCAATTACTTTATTTTTAAGTCAAGAATGTCAGTCATTGCGTCTTTTTCAATTGATAACATGGCTAAAGCATTTAATCGTTCAGTTTTCATACTGTTTCTCAAGAAGGTTTTTATCCATTTCAGAGTTTTGAGTAATTAATAACTATCTTCAGTAGTTTTGTAATCTCCGGAAATGTTTTGTCCAAGTTGTTATATATATATCAGTTCAAGCATACTTAATGCATTTTCAGAACTTTTAAAATCTTTAGTTTCATACACTGTTTTTAAGAATGCATAAAGAGGTCTTTCCAAACATTGGATATGCTTGAACTGTTTCTTCTAGTACACTGTCTGGGAAAGCTAGCTGATACTCATCAAAACGGTCACTGCAGCAATTTTTCAGCAACAAGTGCTTTCTGAAGGCAAACCATTCCTAGGCAATATTCAGTGGTATTTGGGTCTCTTCTTTTTCGCATTGATGGCATGTTCTCAGGGAGGCTGGATTCTAGTGTTCCAACAGATGCTTGGATGCCCTGAATGCTTTCAACAAATTGAGTGACCGCTGCATTAGCATCAACAGACGTGATATTTCTAGCCTGAATTTTTCCATAAAAAATATCCACTTTCAGCATTATCTTTTGGAACAAGTACAGGAAGTACAGAAACTCTCTGTCCAAAACTCTACGGCAAAAACCATTTGCTTCCAGCAGATGTTCCCGCTGTTCAAACACTGTCCTCACTGCTCGACTACAAAAATTCCACCTTTTCTGAGGAGCAGTTGGAAGTCTTTTCTTTACATCTTCATCTAAAACAGCAGTTCTCTTTGGAAAGCGAGGGGAAAATGTTGAAAAACTGATAACTGATTATCACAATAGTAGAGTTGTTTCTCAATTAGTTTTTTAACAGAATAAAAATAAAAAAAATAATAGTTCTGTCTTTCTCTGTGGGATATGGTATGCAACACAAGAAGCTACAGACCTTAAAAAAAGAGCAAGATTTTAGCAAGAATGAAAAAACTTACTAGCAATACAGGTGGAAGAAAAATAATCTTAATGACATTCTCCTTATTACAATCATTAATAGTTGCAAAAGAAATGATACTTTAAGTCTGTCAAAATGGGACTGCAAGCTTTTTTCTTCCCCCTGCTTTATTTACACATTTTATTTATTTAAATGTACTTAGAAACAGTACATAATTACAAAATATGAAGCAACTACTTATTTCAATACATTTAAAGTATTTGCTTTATACACATACTGCTAACTATTCTCAATTATTTTTCAAATAGTCTCCAAAATAAATAAATTATTATTCGCATGTTCCTGCTTTTGTTGTTGTGCTTTTGCCACATCCTGCAGATTGGATGTACATCCTATGGTGCTGTATTTCTAGTAAATATTGATGATTGCACCACACATTGTCACAGCATTCCTCTCCCTGTGACGTTAGGATTTTAATACCATTGCAGTTCAGTAAAAGTTGTGCACAGCAATTGAATGCGAGGGGTAATTATGCCTTGGTAGCATCAAGAGAAAAAAACAAAAAACAAAAAAAGAAAAACCACAGCATTTGCAACAAGCCTAGCAAGTTTAACATACTACAGGAGCGTTACTAAAATATATATTCCAAACAGATTACAGTACCTTGGAATGTAAACTATATAAACTAGACACAAGTTTACGAAAAACATCATCTTTTTTTTTTAAATTCAGTGACAGCATTGCAAGATGCATTGCATCTTGATAATAATACCGTACCACCTAACCTTCACTAGTCTGTAAAACACAATGTAAAAACCCCGGCCTAAAACAACATCATATAATAATAATAATAATAATAATAATAAAAATAATAATAGTAATGTTGATTTACTTATCACAAATTGCAAAATATTAACGATACGATTATCACGAATATTCGTAATCACGATATATCGTACTATCGAAAAATCGTTTCTTCAATAGTTTCCATGGCCTGGTCAGTCTTTGAAACAAAACTTACCAGTCCAAGAAACACACAAGGATTAGATGATGATGTTTCATCATGACCTCACAGGACCAATTCAAAAGCTCCACAGAACTTTATACACTCAATGATGCGTGTATGTATGTGTCGGTTTATAGACACTTCTTCATTGTGCTTCTTTATGGTGTTTTGGTAAGCACTGCCAAGTTGGACAGCAATATTCACTCTACTTTTTTTTTTTTTTTTTTTTTTATGAAACCTCATGCTTCTTTGAAGGACAGATGTTGCAGGTCTGTAACATGCTGCATCAGTGTCACTCCAATCCTTAGCAAAAAGGATTCAAGGAAAGCAAAGCAGTGCATTGTGGCTTTCACTTGCATAAACCCATGGCCACGGCTTATACCAGGACTTGTTAAATATTCAAGTGTATGCTCATCCTCTGTCACTGTTCACCTGCACTAATTTTATGGGAGGTCTGCTGGGTCCCAACCTTTTAATTTGGAGTTTCTGCACTTCCTTTTATTGAACACATTGAGAGACTCCCAGCCAAAATGTTTGTCACTGAACTAAAAACTATGACTAAGACTAAGAGTTACAGATGCTATTACCAAATCTGTACATTTTTATGCTAACCAGTTTTGAACAAAAGTGAAGCGTGCACAGATTTCCTGTCTAACCTGCAGCCAACCCCAACATCCTCACACCCGCCCTGTCTGTGCCTGACCTGCCTCCTCACACCCAGCCTGTCTCTGACCTGCACCCTCACATCACACCTGTGTGACCTGCACCCAGCCTGTGCGTGACCTCCACCCTGCCCCCCACACCCTGCATGAGCATGACTGGCACCCTGCCTCCTCACACCCAGCCTGTGACTGACCTCCACCCCCACATCCCGCCTGTCCCTGACCTCCACCCTGCATCCTCACACCTTGCCTGTGCCTGACCTCCACCCTGCATCCTCACACCTCGCCTATGCGTGACCTCCACCCTGCCTCCTCACATTCAGCCTGTGTCTCACCTGCCCCCTCACACCCTGCATGAGCATGACCTCCACCCTCACATCCCGCCTGTGCCTGACCTCCACCTTGCATCCTCACACCTTGCCTATGCTTAACCTCCACCCTGCATCCTCACACCTTACCTGTGCCTGACCTCCACCCTGCCTCCTCACACCCCGCCTATGCGTGACCTCCACTCTGCCTCCTCACATTCAGCCTGTGTCTGACCTGCCCCCTCACACCCTGCATAAGCATGACCTACACCCTCACATCCCGCCTGTGCCTGACCTCCACCCTGCATCCTCACACCCTGCATCCTCACACCTTGCCTGTGTCTGACCTCCACCCTGCATCCTCACACCTCGCCTGTGCCTGACATCCACCCTGCATCCTCATGCCTCGCCTGTGCCTGACCTGAACCCTACCTCCTCACACCCCGCCTATGCGTGACCTCCACCCTGCCTCCTCACACCCCGCCTATGCGTGACCTCCACCCTGCCTCCTCACATTCAGCCTGTGCCTGACCTCCACCCTGCATCCACATACCTTGCCTGTGCCTGACCTCCACCCTGCATCCTCACGCCTCGCCTGTGCCTGACCTGAACCCTGCCTCCTCACACCCCGCCTATGCGTGACCTCCACCCTGCCTCCTCACATTCAGCCTGTGTCTGACCTGCCCCCTCACAGCCTGTCTGTGCCTGACCTCCACCCTGCCCCCTCACACCAGTCCTGTGACTGACCTGTACCCCCACATCCTGCCTGTGTGACCTGTATTCCGCCTGTGCCTGACCTCCACCCTGCCTGGCCTGCCCTCAGCCCCCTCGCACCCTGCCTGTGCCTACCTGCACCCTGCCCCCTCACACCCCGCCTGTGTCTGACCTGCACCTGCCCCCTCACACCCTGCCTGTGTCTGACCTGGCAGGTCCTTATCGGGCTCCTCCTCTTTCAGCTCCTCCAGCTTGGATAGGGGGGGTTGCTGCGTCACAGTTACCCCCGGGATCTGCGGCAGGCAGCAGGGGGGAGTCCGAGCGAGCGGAGAGTTCCGGCACTCCAGGAGAAACTTGCGCTCGTAAATGATCCTGGTCCCTGAAGAACGGGGGGGGGGGGGGGGGGGGGGGGGGTAGAACTAGTAGAGGTTAAATACACGCAGAATGATTCTAGGAATAGGTTCTGTTCAGGGAACAGAACACACACAATCACTTATCACAAATGTACTTTAATGAGGACTACTGGATATCACTTGGGCTCAGAAGATTGGGACAGGCTTATCAATTTTTTTGTTAAAGGTAAAATACTGTCAGTGTTACAATGGTTAATTCTAAAAAGTATCTTGTCCAAGATACTTGTCTGCATCCACATGTTGTACAATACTAGACATGCTCATAGTTTTGAACAAGAACTCAATGTTCCCTTCAATACATACAGTAAACTGAAAAACACAACAGAATAAATGCGCAGGTCGCTCACTGACCCTGCTGGAAAGGCTAGCAGATAAGAACATAAGAAAGTTTACAAACGAGAGGAGGCCATTCAGCCCATCTTGCTCGTTTGGTTGTTAGTAGTTATTGATCCCAGAATCTCATCAAGCAGCTTCTTGAAGTATCCCAGGGTGTCAGCTTCAACAACATTACTGGGGAGTTGATTCCAGACCCTCACAATTCTCTGTGTAAAAAAGTGCCTCCTATTTTCTGTTCTGAATGCCCCTTTCTCTAATCTTCATTTGTGACCCCTGGTCCTTGTTTCTTTTTTCAGGCTGAAAAAGTCCCTTGGGTCGACACTGTCAATACCTCTTAGAATTTTGAATGCTTGAATTAGGTCGCCACGTAGTCTTCTTTGTTCAAGACTGAACAGATTCAATTCTTTTAGCCTGTCTGCATATGACATGCCTTTTAAGCCCGGAATAATTCTGGTCGCTCTTCTTTGCACTCTTTCTAGAGCAGCAATATCTTTTTTATAGCGAGGTGACCAGAATGTACATGTGTTTCCTTGAATCCCAACTGCGTTCAGTTTGAGAATTAATCTTTTGTGCGGGACTTTGTCAAAAGCTTTCTGGAAATCTAAATAAACCATGTCATATGCTTTGCAATTATCCATTATCGATGTTGCATCCTCAAAATAATCAAGCAAGTTAGTTAGACACGATCTCCCTTTCCTAAAACCATGTTGACTGTCTCCCAGGACCCTGTTACCATACAGGTAATTTTCCATTTTGGATCTTATTATAGTTTCCATAAGTTTGCATATAATAGAAGTCAGGCTTACTGGTCTGTAGTTACCTGGTTCAGTTTTGTTTCCCTTTTTGTGGATCGGTATTACGTTTGCAATTTTCCAGTCTGTCGGTACCACCCCTGTGTCAAGAGACTGCTGCATGATCTTGGTTAGCGGTTTGTAAATTACTTCTTTCATTTCTTTGAGTACTACTGGGAGGATCTCATCCGGCCCAGGGGATTTGTTTATTTTAAGAGCTCCTAGTCCCTTTAGCACCTCTGCCTCAGTTATGCTAAAGTTATTTGAAACTGGATAGGAACTGGATGCCACTGATCAACACAAAAAAAGTCCATAATGTCAAAATGAAAAATAAAATCTACAAATTGTTCTACATTAATCACAAATTTAAAACAGAAAATAATTGATTGCGTTAATATTCACCCCCTTTGCTATGACACACCTAAACAAGCTCTGGTGCAACCAATTGTCTTTAGAAATCACATAATTGGTTGAATGGGGTCCACTTGTGTGCAATTAAGGTGTTTCACATGATTTCAGGTTAAATACACCTGTCTCTGGGAGGTCCCACAGTTCGTTAGTGTATTTCCTAACAAAAACTACATCATGAAGACGAAGGAACATTCAAAACAAAAATCTGGAATAAGGTTCTTCAAAAGCACCAATCAGGGGTAGGATATAAGAACATTTCCAAGGCATTGAATATCCCCCGGAGCACAGTAAAGTCCATTATTAAGAAATGGAGAGAATATGGCACAAGTGTAAATCTGTCTAGAACAGGCTGTCCTCAAAAACTGAGTATCCGGGCAAGAAGAGCATTAGTCAGGGAGGCCACCAAGAGGCCCGTGGCAACTCTAAGGGAGTTACAGTCTTCCACGGCTGAGCTAGGAGACACTGTGCATATGGCAACAATAGCCGGGTGCATCACAAAACTGGCCTTTATGGGAGAGTGGAAAAAAAGCCATTGTTGAAAAAAACTCACATCAAATCTCAGCTAGAGTTTGGCAGAAGGCATGTGGGAGACTCTGAGACCAAGTGGAAGAAGATTCTATTGTCTGATGTGACCAAAATAGAGCTTTTTGGCCTCAACTCTAAGCGCTATGTTTGAACATAAGAACATAAGAAAGTTTACAAACGAGAGGAGGCCATTCGGCCCATCTTGCTCGTTTGGTTGTTAGTAGCTTATTGATCCCAAAATCTCATCAAGCAGCTTCTTGAAGGATCCCAGGGTGTCAGCTTCAACAACATTACTGGGGAGTTGATTCCAGACCCTCACAATTCTCTGTGTAAAAAAGTGTCTCCTATTTTCTGTTCTGAATGCCCCTTTGTCTAATCTCCATTTGTGACCCCTGGTCCTTGTTTCTTTTTTCAGGCTGAAAAAGTCCCTTGGGTCGACACTGTCAATACCTTTTAGAATTGATGAGGCATCATTGTGAATAGCTGATGAATTCAAGAGACAAAGCTACTCAAACACACTCAAGCACAAAACATAGGCCCACCCAGCTAAACTTCCTGTGTAAGGGAAGCAATGCTACCAGATCAAATCCATTAATAACCAGCAGAACTAACTGTTAACTGTTTTTCAGCATCATATTAAAATGTCATTTGAAGTCAGACATCCCAGGTGTTGACCAGTTTCAGTCACAAGCTATTGCATCAAGCTGGTATATCTCCCCATAGCATAGTACAAGCGGTCTTCTTTCACAGTGGAATGTGTTTATCGTTCCCTGCATTCGTAAACATTGTATGAATGTGGAAGCACAATCCTACTACAAGAGGCATTCGATGCAAAGGAATGTGCTGGTAGACAGTGTGAGCACTCTGATAAGCCAGGTCACACACACACACACTATAGCACTCACTGCTGTGGTTCAGTGTTAGTTCTGTGTATTGCTGCATGAACAGTCACACTTCTTGTTTTGAGGTGCTGAAGATAGAAGTACTCCATAGAAAAATAGACTTTGAATGCTGATGTAACAGCGCTGTGGTATTCCCTGTAAAATATTATGAATACAAACATTTTATTTGGTTGACATTTAGTTTTGCTTCTGAGCTGCTCCCAAGCTTAGATAAAGTCAAGCTGTGAGCATAGCTTGGGAAACTATATTTACAGGATCAAAACAAACTGGTGGTTAATGGGTTATCTTCATACGTGTGATCGAGGCTGTTCATCACATACTGAACTATATATATGCTATGAGAAGCGTCAGAATCCGGTCAATCTGAAGTTTTGCCAGTAAATGTCAACTAAGGTGGTAAGTCTGCAATTATGAAGAAACAGATTGCGTTGCAGACATTTACTGGTTAATCTTATGATTTACAGAAGCTTATTTGTAAATACAGGTATGTCATTGAATAATTATTTACTCCTGCATATAAATTGTCAATTAACAAAATAATCATTAATGTCGAACAATATATGTATTTCTGCATACACGTTTTCCTTTAACAAAAGAATCACTAATGATCTTACAGTAATGCACAATTGAGCAATTTAAACTAGTTCAACATGGCACTGAACAATGCTGTAATCCACTTCTGTAGAAAAAACAACATTCTGGTACATTTGCATACAATTCACAAAGGTGCTGAAGGACATTGTTGTACTCCAATAAGTAGTTTGATGAAAATAACATTCTGTTAAATGCAAATGAAATCATTTAGGACCTCAGTTTTTTTTTAACAGAATTTTTTGGTTATCACACAAAATGCCACAGACAGGCAGCGAATAAATACTTATTGCTGCATGACTCTTGTGGCACTTGGAGTACAGACTCTTAAAGCATTACAATGCACGAAAGCGATTAGACAGACATTCAGTCACTAGCCAAAGGCACTTGGTTATTCTTGAGATTTACTGGTAAAATGTCTGAAGTAAAGCGTATATTCAATATTCAGACTTTTACTGTAACATCTATACTCTATAGAAGAATGTTTAAAACTCCATGCGTGCCAATGTTGTTCACAGAATTCCAGATATTCTCTGAAAATGTTTCACTTGGAGGAGATGGCATTGTCTCCCGCGATGGCTGGCAGCAAGTGTGGCTGAACGGGACTTGTTCAATGAAACAAGAGCCTCCAGTCTGTTCCACTCCCAGTGGCTCTGAGCCAGGGCCAGCCTGCGTGTGCTCATGTTTTCTACATTTACAGCAAATCACAAGATAACAGCTTAAGGGCTCAGTGGTGTGGGGGCTTACTCAGTGCTAGGAGGGGCATGAAGGGCGTCCCCTAGGTCCTGCCCACAATCAAGAGTGAGTGGCAGTGTGCTCAAGGCAGGTCGCTTGCAATGCAGTACAAGGAAACTTGCATGGAACTTACTGCACTACAGTCAGAAATAAAAGAACTGTGTATGTATTATTTATTTATGTTTCATATTTTTATGTGAACAGGGAGCCAAGTTGAGACCTCCAATCTAATTTCATGTGTAACCTGTGTGGGACTGAAATCCAGCCCCACAGAGGTGAAGTTCATTGTTTTCTATTGAAGTAGCCCCTGTGACCTCACCCATATCAGATACTCCCGAGAATGACAGAAACAAGATGATCGGGTCAACTGAACAGGGTGGATGACAATTTACATATTTTACAGACAATAATATACTGAAGTCTCAAATGAAAGGTGAAATTTGATTTTCATAGCATGTGCCTTATTTGAATGGTATTCAGATCCTCCAATGTTTACTGTGAAGAGCCAAGTGTACAGCTATTAGTGAGGGATGGGGAGAACCCTGCTCTCTCCCGTCAGCCTGTTCACAGTACAGACCTATCAGGAGGGGGAGAATCCTGCTCCCTCCCTTCAGCCTGTTCACAGTACAGACCTATCAGGAGGGGGAGAAACCCTGCTCTCTCCCTTCAACCTGTTCACAGTACAGCCTTTCAGGAAAGGGAAAACCCTGCTCCCTCCCTTCAGCCTGTTCACAGTACAGACCTATCAGGAGGGAGAGAACCCTGCTCCCTCCCTTCAGCCTGTTCACAGTACAGACCTATCAGGAGAGGGAGAACGGTGCTCCCTCCCTTCAGCCTGTTCACAGTACAGACCTGCTGCCTCCCTCCAACCTGTTCACAATATAGACCAGCTCCCTCCCTCCCTCCAGCCTGTTCACAGTACAGACCAGCTCCCTCCCTCCCTCCAGCCTGTTCACAGTAGACATGCTCCCTCCCTCCCTCCAGCCTGTTCACGGTACAGACTTGCTCCCTCCCTCCAGCCTGTTCACAGTACAGACCAGCTCCCTCCCTCCCTCCAGCCTGTTCACAGTACAGACCAGCTACTGCAAGATCGGGTCGGATCGGGGCGGCTTCCTGCGGCCACTTGCTGGCTTTTGTGAATTGCATGAAAATGGAATTGAAATTTCAGGGCACTTGTGCTAAAAATAAAGCAGCGCCACCCAGCAAATGGCAATGTGTGAAGAATGCAAAGAATGGAAAGGGTGGATTAAGACTTCAAAATGACAAATGTGAATCGATATTGAAAATACCTTATAGAATAAACCTTAATTAAACTGGGCTCAGGCTAACCTTTTTTCTTTGTTCTATCTTGAGTCTCCTCTTATAAAAATGAGTAACTCCTTTGTTTATGGTTAGGACTTCTGGTCTTTACTAATTACATTTTTCTGTGGTTTTTGTTTATTGCTATTTTTGAGTTTTACATAAATCTTTTCTTTTCACTTTTTATACTGTATGCAATTACTGTTTTCGGTTACTTTCTGAAATTCTTTGCTGCTTTTTTTTTCTGTCAACAATGTATAATAACTCGACAGGAGTTGCACACTTCAACCTTCTTTCCTTTGCTGTCGTCCACAATGAAATCCTTATGCACAAAGCCATATTCTTGGTATTTGTGTTTAGACATTTTTTTTACATTTCGCAACAATTTGCAATTCTAAACTCCACGAGCATGTAAATATTCCCTATTGAACTGTAATATAGCTTTAAATCTCAGGAGCAAGAACAATGTTCTGTTTCTAATTGCAATCTTGTTTTAAATCTCGTAATTGTGCTACAATCCTCCAATAAAAATGTAGGAATTTGATGCGACTTATTAGTGGGGTCGGTTTAAAGTATTCAGAACGAATCAATGATAGGTACAAGTCAGGAAGGCGGGACATTGCCCAACTGCACTGGGAAAGGTTTTTTTTTTTTTTATATACTAGGTGTATTGTTCTCACCCACACCCCACCCACCAGTGTTTCTCCAGTGTTTATTGGATATACACACATTTTATTTATTTATTTTCTGTATCAGGGGTGTTATCAGATTTTTACTGGTTAAAACCAAAAATCAGAAACCCTATTTATAATACATGATTTGACAGTGTAAAAACAATATTTTTGTAAGTCAACAAAAAATAAGTTGTAGTTCCCATGATAACCACCAGGTTCAGCACTTGTTATCTTTTCTATGTAGGCATTTCAACACAACTTGTGGTTAGTTAAGTATTGTAATGCACAGTAGAGAAATTAGTGCAAACAAAGTTTATCAGCCATTTCCCTAGTTTCCATAGTAACATATAATCGGAGATTAAATCAGATAAAGTTACAGAAAGATAGATTAAAAAAACAAACCAAAAAAAAGAAGCATTTTACTGTTTCTATAAAAAAAGTAACCCAAACTAATTTGAACTCAAATATATTAAGAAAACAGTTGTGGTGAAAAACGAGGTAAACGTTCTTAGTCCTTTTCTAAACAAGACCAGTGCGACTGTGTTGCATAATCCGCCATTCACTGGCTTTCACAGAAGGCAAAATGTAAATTTAGAGCAAAACGTCCACGTGTTAGAGATAAATGCAGCACCTCAACACAGGCGCACCGAGCCCAAAAAAAGCAAAGAGAAACTTTGAGAAAGTAATCGTGTGCAAAACTGCAAAAACTTCGTTCCCCATAGTCATGTGGGGGAAATACGAGTACATTTTCTGTCGTGTATACGTTCATTCAAGCACCAACTTTAACGAATCTCCAGGAATTATTATAACTCATAAATAGTATGTATTTATTAACGTTTAAAAAGTATTTTCTCTAAACGCCCGTCCCTGGCAATGTAAACACACACTGTTCAGAATGCGCATAAACGAGCAGATACTTCAATGCACCACAATTAAAGTAATCGTATTATACTTTAATATTTTGCGCTGGTGGTATTTTCAGAACATAAGCACGCACGTAGACAACAAGCTATCACGTGGTTTTATGTTACTGTATTTGTTACAAACTTCATACGAATCGCCGCCATAAGATAACATTTCGAAGAGATACGTGTTTACTTGCACGGTGCGCAGGATGTCTTCTTACCTCCTGGAGTTGTGGAGAACAGGGTTCCTCCTGGCGTTGAGCTGAAGCGGTCTGGGAGCTGGGTCCAGTCTTTCACATGAACAACTCGGGTCGGAATAGGGCAGCTCTTCCTTTGCTGGCAGTTTGCAGACATGCTGGTTATTCAGAACTTTTCATACACAGCAATATGTATATATATGTATATATATATATATATATATATATGTATATATAGTTTTTTTTTTTCTTTTTACAAAAAACAGACTTATTTCTGACATACAATGTATAAGCAAAACCTGCGTTACGGTAAAGAAAAACGGAGTGTATTGCTAGATCAAGCTACGATATTAAAATGTTGGTAAGCGCTTGCAATCTCTTGCTAAACTAATCAGCTTCCCTTACTGTTAAATTAACTGTCGAACTATGCTATAGCGGCGCGCGTACACAGACTGCTCAATCCATTACAGTTAGCAGCAGCAACAACAACAACAACACTGGGCCCCTGAACACTGCGAGCCAGTTGGATTTTGTGGGCGGGCTCCTAAACCGTGTCTCAGCTGCTCCTTCGTGCTCCATGCAGGACAGAGCGTCCATTCCCGGGTGGGGGTGGTATAGATAACTACTCTTAACATGTATATAATCACTCTGTTAAAACCTAACACAACAAGAAAGATTTCACATATTTTTTTTTTATTATTATTTAACAGCTGTACTACATCCAGTACTATATCAACACATCTGTAATTAAAAAAAAATAACATCTTAGAGTTTTATTAAACTCAACAACCAGTTCCTTTATCTCTTTTTCAGTTGTTTTGTTTTGTATTGTGGAAACACGAAGGAAAAAAACAGATACGTATAATTGAAGTAGACTGTAAACCTGAGTCTATTCATTATCTGAAATCACTTTGCAATAGCCATGTAGCCTCCTCCACTTTACTATTCTCATAAACTTCGCTATTGGTAGTTTGAATCATCTCAGCTGATGGCTGAAAGGTATACCACACCTTCTTGGCCTGTCATAATCCAAACTTCATATTCAGTAGCTGCTGAACTGTGCTGTCAAGGAGATGATTGTGCTAAATCCTTACTCAACCTCAGCGCTAGTAGGGGGTAGTGACAGTACAGTCAGCATGAAGTCTGACAATCTGCAGTCAGAAGTGTACCTGATTCATTTCTCAAACCACCAGCCTTCACCCAACACTCTTTGGGAGCTGACCCTGCTCAACAGGAGCACTAAGTTATGGCAGTATAACATCCACTGATCAACTGGCTGCTCCTTGCCTTCACAAATGCAGGAAATCTTTCCAGCAAGGGGAAGCAGGACCCAGGTCTATCAGAACATGTAGAGATACTATATGTTTAATGAATATATAAACATATAGTATCACTGCATGTTCTGATTATATATATATATATATATATATATATATATATATACACACACAGTGGCTTGCGAAAGTATTGACCCCCCTTGGCATTTTTCCTGTTTTGTTGCCTTACAACCTGGAATGAAAATGGATTTTTATTTGGATTTCATGTAATGGACATACACAAAATAGTCCAAATTGGTGAAGTGAAATGAAAAAAATAACTTGTTTCAAAAAATTCTAAAAAATAAATAACGGAAAAGTGGTGCGTGCATATGTATTCACCCCCTTTGCTATTAAGCCTCTAAATAAGATCTGGTGCAACCAATTACCCTCAGAAGTCACATAATTAGTTAAATAAAGTCCACCTGTGTGCAATCTAAGTGTCACATGATCTGTCACATGATCTCAGTATATACACCTGTTCTGAAAGGCCCCAGAGTCTGCAACACCACTAAGCAAGGGGCACCACCAAGCAAGCGGCACCATAAAGACCAAAGAGCTCTCCAAACAGGTCAGGGACAAAGTTGTGGAGAAGTACAGGTCAGGGTTGGGTTATAAAAAAATATCTGAAACTTTGAACATCCCACGGAGCACCATTAAAGCCATTATTAAAAAATGGAAAGAATATGGCACCACAACAAACCTGGCAAGAGAGGGCTGCCCACCAAAACTCACGGACCAGGCAAGGAGGGCATTAATCAGAGAGGCAACAAAGAGACCAAAGATAACCCTGAAGGAGCTGCAAAGCTCCACAGCGGAGATTGGAGTATCTGTCCATAGGACCACTTTAAGCCATACACTCCACAGAGCTGGGCTTTATGGAAGAGTGGCCAGAAAAAAGCCATTGCTTAAAGAAAAAAATAAGCAAACACGTTTGGTGTTCGCCAAAAGGCATGTGGGAGACTCCCCAAACATATGGAAGAAGGTACTCTGGTCAGATGAGACTAAAATTGAGCTTTTTGGCCATCAAGGAAAACGCTATGTCTGGCGCAAACCCAACACCTCTCATCACCCCGAGAACACCATCCCCACAGTGAAGCATGGTGGTGGCAGCATCATGCTGTGGGGATGTTTTTCATCGGCAGGGACTGGGAAACTGGTCAGAATTGAAGGAATGATGGATGGCGCTAAATACAGGGAAATTCTTGAGGGAAACCTGTTTCAGTCTTCCAGAGATTTGAGACTGGGACGGAGGTTCACCTTCCAGCAGGACAATGACCCTAAGCATACCGCTAAAGCAACACTCGAGTGGTTTACGGGGAAACATTTAAATGTCTTGGAATGGTCTAGTCAAAGCCCAGACCTCAATCCAATTGAGAATCTGTGGTATGACTTAAAGATTGCTGTACATCAGCAGAACCCATCCAACTTGAAGGAGCTGGAGCAGTTTTGCCTTGAAGAATGGACAAAAATCCCAGTGGCTAGATGTGCCAAGCTTATAGATGCATACCCCAAGAGACTTGCAGCTCTAATTGCTGCAAAAGGTGGCTCTACAAAGTATTGACTTTGGGGGGGTGAATACTTATGCACGCTCAAGTTTTCTGTTTTTTTGTCTTATTTCTTGTATGTTTCACAATAAAAAATATTTAGCATCTTCAAAGTGGTAGGCATGTTGTGTAAATCAAATGATACAAACCCCTAAAAATCCATTTTAATTCCAGGTTGTAAGGCAACAAAATAGGAAAAATGCCAAGGGGTCAATACTTTCGCAAGCCACTGTATATACATATAGCTTTCAGCAATCCTTTTTCAAGAAATGATATGCTTTTTTAGCAGTACTGTAATGTACTATCTATAACAAAAACATTGTCAATGTAAAAAAACAAGTTAGAAAAACACAACAGCCATTTAAAGTGGTGATATAAAACACAAAAGCCCAAGTTAGGAGAAGCAATTGGGACAACCTTGTCAAGCATCAAGCAAATAGACACAATTGGAAAGGTGCTGGGGCCCAACATTCACACAATTGTTGCTTCTAACTTGTCTTCTTTTTTTGATCGCTCCACTTCACATTGAAATACTCATTCCCTTGTCAGCTGAATAAAGATGCTAAGACACATGTGCCAAAGAAAGTGCTCAACACAGACTGGAGTGTTCTTGGTTTTCCTTACAAGCACTATTACAGAGAGAAAGACAGTCAGAGAATGGATTAGGCATCATCACAGGCGCAGACAACTGTGCTTTGGGTAGACAAACTGACAACATGCAGGTAAGGCACAGGTAGATCAGGGCACACATGGACAGACATTTAGCTCATACATACAGGAATAGCTGAAAGAGCATGAAGCAATATATTTCCAACAATGAAGATGATGAACAAGACCAATAATGGCAATGAGTGCAAGGGATAATGAGAATCCAAGATAAGTGTATGGGAAGTCGTTGATGGAGCAGTGAGGTCGCAAGCCCTGCACACGGGTAATATGTAGTTTTATTGTATATTTTTGGGTTAAATGTTGTAAATAAATTGATTTAATTGTTTAACTGCTGTGGCACTCTGCCAGGGACGATTACCTGTCTGCATGGAGCAGCAGCTGAAAGCAATCAGGTGTTCCAGCAGGCAGGTTGGTGTATCTCAGTGGAGCGTCAGTATAAAAACATAGCGATCACTGTGATCGGGGCTGCTGCAAGGCCTGCCATTTTCACAGCACCTTTGATTTATAGTTTGTTGTATTGTGTTTTTTTTTTTTTTTGTGTTTGTACAGTCTTGTATTGTCCTCTACACTACCATTGCTGGTAGTGTCATATAACATTATTGTTTACTTTTTGTTGTGTATATTAATATTACTAACTTGTTTTTTTTTACATTGATAATGTTTTTGTTATAGATATCACTTTTGTTACTTTATCAAATAATGAATAATGCTTTTTAAAACCCCAAAAGTAATGACTAAAGCTAAGGTTTACAATTTTAGAAAAGCAAACTATGAAGGTATGAAACAGAGACTAACAGAAATAGTTTGGAGTAAAATAGAGTAAACATCCACAGAAAAAGGATGGCTGGTCTTCAAAAATGTAGTACTAGAGGCGCAAAACAATTACATCCCTAAAGTTGACAAATCTAAATGTAAAACTAAATTGCCAAAATGGTTTAATAGACCAATTAAAAAAAAAATTCAACGAAAAAAGGCACTATACAGAGGGTTAAAAAGGGACCAAAAAGAAAGTACACAGAAAGTGTACACGGAACTGCAAATGCAGGTCAAAAAGGAAGTTAGAAAGGCCAAGAGAGAAATAGAAATGAACATTGCTAAGGGGGCTAAAACCAATTCCAAAATGTTTTTAACAGAAAGAGAACATTCAAAGAGGAGGGTAAATGTCTAAGAGATACAAATGGCAAAATCAAAGGTGAAGAAAAAAAAATAGCAAATATGTTAAATGATTACTTTTCACAAGTTTTTACAAAGGAGGATACGGACAACATGCCCCACATGTCATCCAGTTCCTATCCAGTTTTAAATAACTTTAGCATCACCAAGGCAGAAGTGTTAAAGGGACTAGGAGCTCTTAAAATAAACAAATCCCCTGGGCCAGATGAGATCCTCCCAATAGTACTCAAAGAAATGAAAGAAGTTATTTACAAACCGCTAACCAAGATCATGCAGCAGTCTCTTGACACAGGGGTTGTACCGACAGACTGGAAAATTGCAAACGTAATACAGATCCACACAAAGGGAAACAAAACTGAACCAGGTAACTACAGACCAATAAGCCTGACTTATATGCAAACTTATGGAAACTATAATAAGATCCAAAATGGAAAATTACCTATATGGTAACAGTATCCTGGGAGACAGTCAACATGGTTTTAGGAAAGGGAGATTTTGTCTAACTAACCTGCTTGATTTTTTTGAGGATACAACATCGATAATGGATAATTGCAAAGCATATGACATGGTTTATTTAGATTTCCAGAAAACTTTTGACAAAGTTCCACATAAAAGATTAATTCTCAAACTGAACACAGTAGGGATTCAAGGAAACACATGTACATGGATTAGGGAGTGGTTAACATGTAGAAAACAGAAAGTACTGATTAGAGGAGAAACCTCAGAATGGAGTGAGGTAACCAGTGGAGTACCACAGGGATCAGTACTAGATCCTCTGCTATTCCTAATCTACATTAATGATTTATATTCTGGTATAGTAAGCAAACTTGTTAAATTTGCAGACGACACAAAAATAGAAAGAGTGGCAAACACTGTTGCAGCAGCAAAGGTCATTCAAAATGATCTAGACAAGATTCAGAACTGGGCAGACACATGGCAAATGACATTTAATAGAGAAAAGTGTAAGGTATTGCACGCAGGAAATACAAATGTGCATTATAAATATTATATGGGAGATACTGAAATTAAAGAAGGACTCTATGAAAAGACTTAGGAGTTTTTGTTGACTCAGAAATGTCTTCATCTAGACAGTGTGGGGAAGCTATAAAAAAAAAAGGCCAACAAGATGCTCGGTGAAATGCTTGATTTAAATTCAACACTTTTCATAAGAACATAAGAACATAAGAAAGTTTACAAACGAGAGGAGGCCATTCGGCCCATCTTGCTCGTTTGGTTGTTAGTAGCTTATTGATCCCAAAATCTCATCAAGCAGCTTCTTGAAGGATCCCAGGGTGTCAGCTTCAACAACATTACTGGGGAGTTGATTCCAGACCCTCACAATTCTCTGTGTAAAAAAGTGTCTCCTATTTTCTGTTCTGAATGCCCCTTTTTCTAAACTCCATTTGTGACCCCTGGTCCTTGTTTCTTTTTTCAGGCTGAAAAAGTCCCTTGGGTCGACACTGTCAATACCTTTTAGAATTTTGAATGCTTGAATTAGGTCGCCACGTAGTCTTCTTTGTTCAAGACTGAACAGATTCAATTCTTTTAGCCTGTCTGCATATGACATGCCTTTTAAGCCCGGAATAATTCTGGTCGCTCTTCTTTGCACTCTTTCTAGAGCAGCAATATCTTTTTTATAGCGAGGTGACCAGAACTGCACACAATATTCAAGATGAGGTCTTACAAGTGCATTGTACAGTTTTAACATTACTTCCCTTGATTTAAATTCAACACTTTTCACAATGTATCCGAGTATCTTGTTAGCCTTTTTTATAGCTTCCCCACATTGCCTAGATGAAGACATTTCTGAGTCAACAAAAACTCCTAGGTCTTTTTCATAGATTCCTTCTCCAATTTCAATATCTCCCATATGATATTTATAATGTACATTTTTATTTCCTGCGTGCAGTACCTTACACTTTTCTCTATTAAATGTCATTTGCCATGTGTCTGCCCAGTTCTGAATCTTGTCTAGATCATTTTGAATGACCTTTGCTGCTGCAACAGTGTTTGCCACTCCTCCTACTTTTGTGTCGTCTGCAAATTTAACAAGTTTGCTTACTATACCAGAATCTAAATCATTAATGTAGATTAGGAATAGCAGAGGACCTAATACTGATCCCTGTGGTACACCACTGGTTACCTCACTCCATTCTGAGGTTTTTCCTCTAATCAGTACTTTCTGTTTTCTACATGTTAACCACTCCCTAATCCATGTACATGTGTTTCCTTGAATCCCAACTGCGTTCAGTTTGAGAATTAATCTTTTGTGCGGGACTTTGTCAAAAGCTTTCTGGAAATCTAAATAAACCATGTCATATGCTTTGCAATTATCCATTATCGATGTTGCATCCTCAAAAAAATCAAGCAAGTTAGTTAGACACGATCTCCCTTTCCTAAAACCATGTTGACTGTCTCCCAGGACCCTGTTACCATATAGGTAATTTTCCATTTTGGATCTTATTATAGTTTCCATAAGTTTGCATATAATAGAAGTCAGGCTTACTGGTCTGTAGTTACCTGGTTCAGTTTTGTTTCCCTTTTTGTGGATCGGTATTACGTTTGCAATTTTCCAGTCTGTCGGTACCACCCCTGTGTCAAGAGACTGCTGCATGATCTTGGTTAGCGGTTTGTAAATTACTTCTTTCATTTCTTTGAGTACTACTGGGAGGATCTCATCCGGCCCAGGGGATTTGTTTATTTTAAGAGCTCCTAGTCCCTTTAACACTTCTGCCTCAGTTATGCTAAAGTTATTTAAAACTGGATAGGAACTGGATGACATGTGGGGCATGTTGTCAGTATCTTCCTTTGTAAAAACTTGTGAAAAGTAATCATTTAACATATTTGCTATTTTTTTTTCTTCCTCTATGATTTTGCCATTTGTATCTCTTAAACATTTAATCTCCTCTTTGAATGTTCTCTTGCTGTTGTAATATTGGAAAAACATTTTGGAATTGGTTTTAGCTCCCTTAGCAATGTTCATTTCTATTTCTCTCTTGGCCTTTCTAACTTCCTTTTTGACTTGCATTTGCAGTTCTGTGTACTCTTTCTGTGTACTTTCTTTTTGGTCCTTTTTTAATGCTCTGTAAAGTGCCTTTTTTCGCTGAATATTTTTTTTAATTGATCTATTAAACCATTTTGGCAATTTAGTTTTACATTTAGATTTGTCTACTTTAGGGATATAATTGTTTTGCGCCTCTAGTACTACATTTTTGAAGAACAACCATCCTTCTTCTGTGGGTGTTTTCTCTATTTTACTCCAATCTACTTCTGTTAGTCTCTGTTTCATGCCTTCATAGTTTGCTTTTCTAAAATTGTAAACCTTAGCTTTAGTCTTTACTTTTGAGGATTTAAAAAACACTTCAAATGAGACCATGTTGTGGTCTGAGTTTGCCAGTGGTTCTCTGACCTCTGTTTTAGTTATTCTATCTTCGTTATTTGAAAAGACTAAATCAAGGCATGCCTCCCCTCTAGTGGGTGCCTTGACAAATTGTGTTAGGAAGCAGTCATTTGTCATTTCCACCATTTCTATTTCATCCTTCGCGCTACCCACCGGGTTTTCCCATTTTATTTGGGGGAAGTTGAAATCCCCCATTAGTATGGCTTCTCCTTTGCTACACACATTTCTAATGTCATTGTATAACAGATTATTGTGCTCACCATCTGAATCTGGCGGTCTATAGCATGCTCCTATTATTATGCCCTTTTGAATTTTTGTCTGTTATTCTGACCCATATTGATTCGGTTTTATTTTCTTTGTCCAGGTTTAACACCTGGGCTTCAAGACTGTTTCTTATGTATAGCGCTACCCCTCCTCCTCTTCTGTCCTGCCTGTCTTTCCTATACAGTGTATACCCACAAATATTATATTCGTCCCCATCACTCTCAGATAACCACATTTCTGTAACACCTATCACATCATAGTTACCTGTTAGTGCAGTAGCTTCAAGTTCTAGAATTTTGTTTCTGATACTTCTAGAATTTAGATAAATACATTTAATGGTTGTCTTACCTGAGTTGTTGTTCTTGTTTTGATGCGGTCTCCCTTCTGTTTTTTTGTTGATTTCTCCCCCCTTCCTTTCTAGTTTAAATGCTTCCGAACCTGCTCGAGGATCTTTTCTCCAAGTAGACTAGTTCCCTTGTTATTTAAATGCAGTCCATCCCGTCATTCAACACTTTTCACATGATGCTTGTGAAAAGTGTTGAATTTAAATCAAGGGAAGTAATGCTAAAACTGTACAATGCATTAGTAAGACCTCATCTTGAATATTGTGTTCAGTTCTGGTCACCTCGCTACAGAAAGGATATTGCTGCTCTAGAAAGTGCAAAGAAGAGCGACCAGAATTATTCCAAGTTTAAAAGGCATGTGTGACAAAGTGCCTGCCCCTGTGTGTATTTTCTGTATATGTTGTGTGTGGTGTGTTAAATGTTGGTGTATAGACACTGATACATGGGATATAAACGGGTCCGTGTTTCACGTGTGTTTAAAAATATATATTTATATTTAGGCACGAGGATTGCACAGCACTTCACGTGCAAGTAAAAAGTAATATGTGAGCATGGGCAATTGCACTTTATTAATTCACGTGCAGTTGTACCGAGACTCCAATTGAATGATTGATTAGCAGTCGAGTCTTGGTACAGCTGCATAAAAGCAACATGTTTTCACCCACTCGGGGTTGTGTGTTTGGTGAGTGGAGAACGGGTGTGGAGAGGAGAGAATTAAGAACGAGAAAACTTAAAGTAATTTATATGACTGTTGTTTTCACTCACCTTGTTTGTCTGTTAGTCCACTGTTTGTGTAAGTGTTAGTCCATTTTGTTTGTCTGTTTATTTTGGCTTCACGTCCCGTGTGCTGTTTTTGTTACAACCTTTTTATTTACTGTTCTGTTTATTTATTAAATGCTGAGTGAAAAGCATTCGCTCAGCTCCACCAAACTCCACCTCTCTGTTTATTTCCTGCTTCTGGTCTGACATCCCCCATTCAGGCCATCTTTGTGACACATGTCATATGCAGACAGCTTAACATAATTGAATTTGTTCAGTCTTGAACAAAGAAGACTATGTGGTGACCTAATTCAAGCATTACAAATTCTAAAAGGTATTGACAATGTCGACCCAAGGGACTTTTTCGATGTGAAAAAAGAAACAAGGACCAGGGGTAACAAATGGAGATTAGACAAAGGGGCATTCAGAACAGAAAATAGGAGGCACTTTTTTACACAGAGAATCGTGAGGGTCTGGAATCAACTCCCCAGTAATGTTGTTGAAGCCGACACCCTGGGATCCTTCAAGAAGCTGCTTGATGACATTTTGGGATCAATGAGCTACTAACAGCCAAACGAACAAGATGGGCCGAATGGCCTCCTCTCATTTGTAAACTTTCTTATGTTCTTCTTATGTTCTTATTCGAAAGAATAACATCACAAGTGTAATGGTTAATGGAAAAAATAACTTGTGATTATATTGAAATCTCTGAATATGTCACTGAATTCTCCAGAAAGCTTATGTACTTACAATTTATCTAAAGAAAATACTTTATTTTTCTCAGGGATTAGAAAATGTAACTCCCCTGTTTTGGTTGATAGTGTTAAAGTATTGTGATAAGGATATGGGATGGAGGAGGTCTCTGCAGCAATAAAAAAAAACTTGCATGTGGTAAGTCACCTGGCCCTGATGGCCTTCCAATTGAATTGGATCAGTGTTTTCAGAAGGAATTGGATCAGTGTTTTCAGAAGGAATTGGATCAGTGTTTTCAGAATGAATTGGATCAGTGTTTTCAGAATGAATTGGATCTGTGTTTTAAATTCAGATTATAAAATTATTGCTTTAATTATGTCAAACAAATTGAAATGCACCTTACCCTATTTAATAAATGAACCTCAGTCAGTTTGTCTTGGGCAGATATATAATTAATAATATCCGACTGGTTTTTGACATGTTGGATTATGAACATGTGATTTGATTCTGTAAAGCATTATTTTTTTATTTAAAATGTTGGAATATTTTCAATGTGGTAACCAATTCATGAATTATATTAGGATTCTATACAAAGACAACAATAGCTAATTTGGCCTGTCTAATGGTACGTCATCCAGATTTAATATAATAAGAGGTATCCTACAAGATTGCCCTTTGTCCCCCTTTCTTTTTGTTTTGGCTATGGAGACACTCTCCATCTTAATAAGATACAATAATTCATTTGAAGGGGTTAATATTGGTGATCGTCCATTTCTTATTAGCCAACTTGCCGATGACACAACTCTTCTCCTAAAAGATAAAGAGCAGGTTGCTGGAGCTCTAAATACCCTACACAGTTATATAAAGGTGTGTGATAAAGTAAAATATTCAGGGATATATGTATGTAAAAATTAAACCCATAGAATCAAGCATAACTTCTCTTCCAGGATAGAAAGGGCCTCTCAGATATTTAATATCTAGCTTCAAAGAGATCTCACTTTACAAGGGAGGGTTTTACTCTCCAAAGTGGAAGGGATATCCAGGTTGGTTTATCCGGCTTTAATGCTTTCTACAACCTCTTATGGTCAGATAAAGTAAATAAAGTCATTTTTAACTTCATATGGAGAAATAAAAATCATAAAATTAAAAAAAAACTGTCATATCCAATAAATATTGTAAAGGTGGATTAAACATTATAAATTTCACAAATTTAGAGAACACTTTGAGTAAAATGAATCAGGAAGGCCTTGTCAGGGGATGACTCAATGTGGTTTCAATTATGGGGGTCTGAGCTGCTTGCTTAAATGTGACTTTGATAATCAGAAATTACCAGGTAAACTGGATTCTATCTTGAGGTACTGAAAGCAGCAAGATTGCTTTTTGTCACAACTTCTCTCCTCACAGACCTCCTATCTGGAACAATAGATGCATATTGTACAAAAGGAAATCTATATTTAAACACAAATGGTTTGCTAATAATATAATATTTGTTTATGATCTGTTAAAAGCCAATGGTGACCCTCTAAATTACTTAGAATTTTTGGATAAATGTAATGTTCCAGTGACTCCAAAAGAATATGCATTAGTATTTGACACCATTCCTAGCAGCCTTTTTCACCTCTGTAAATCATCATTTGAATACAATCTTCTAGACCCTACCTTTCTAGATTTGCGTATTCAAATGTTAGTTTATTTGATTCCAAGTGCAGTAATAGATTTGTAAGACAGCACTTCTCAGACTTAGATTATACAAGACCTAAAGCTTGTGTCCTGGAACTCATTACTGAAGGTATTCTTTTCTTTGTACTATCGACTTTAATAGCCTTTACATATTGAAAAGCCCTTCATTGTGCAATTTTGTTTTTTTGATTATTACTGTATCTTACTATATTAAAGAAAATAATTGAAAAAGAGAGGTGTCTCTGCAGACTAGCGGCCTCTAGTGGCTACTACATCCGACGCTCACCACTCAGAACTAAAAGGTAATATGCAGTAATGTATTCACCTATATTTCATAAATGCATTCATCATTTCTGTATTTTCCTCACTTTATTGTTTTTAAAATGACCTATTAGAGCTTAACGAGCAAACGTTTATCAGAATGTTCTGTTTTTGAGTGTGTGTGTGTTAAGTGTACCGTTCCCCATTCAGTTACCAAAACATTTATTTCCGAATCTTTTTTGGTTACTTTAACAGACTTACAAATATACATACATGTATTGTTATTCACATTGCTATGTTCAAATTGTACGCGGTATGACTTGGATTAAAATACAAAACATCACTAAAAAATCTATTTAAATCCACTAATAGTAATAATGTTTCGTTTAATTAAGCTTTATGCACAAAAGTAGTATTAAAATCTATCAGTTGTATGGTTAAAATGTTGATATATCATGCAGAGTTTCTGCGGATGCAATATTGAAACTTTTTTCCCATGACATAAGTATGAGTGTAGCGATGTACTATTTCTATGCTGGACACAGAATTATAAAACAGTTGAAGTGAAGACTACATGTATGGATCTCATTAGGTTGTGTATTCAATTGTTTTTTTGTTTTTTTTTAATAACAGAAACAAAACAAAAAATACTAAAATAAACTATTTATAACATTGCCAATGCTTGCACATTAAAATAATAATAAAATAGCTAAGAAAAAGTTACTACAATATCGTTATCTAAAAATAAATACATACCAAAAATAGAAGCTATTATGAAGGTAAAATGGAAAGGAAGCCCCAGTCATTTAAACATCAGCGTAGCCAAATTGGCAGCAGTTGTACTCCATGCTGTTCCAGCAGGCAGGTTGGCGTATCTCAGCGGAGCATCAGTATAAAAAAAGTCTCCTGTGTGTTCTCCTCGGCCGCCTGAGGCAAGTATGCCAGTACACTACCACAAGCAGGCATTGCAGATCCAGGGCTGGGGTGTTGGAGCTTTATAGTTCTGTATAGTTCTCAGGCATGCCTTATTAATCCTGGCTGTGGAGAATTCCAAAAAACAATGTTTCTAGAGTCCGAGAGCCAGGTAGCAATCATAGGAGGAGTAGGGTCTATACAAAGCTGTAAAATGGATTTCTTGGCTGCAGTTAACCCTGCCAGCAGTATCCTGCTCTGGTGTAGAGAAAGGCCCAGGGAGGAGTCATTATTCAATAGAAATACAACCAGATTTTTTATGATCTGAACCTCAGTCAGCTCAGCAATAGTTTGAGCTACACTGTCCCAGAACGCAGTCACAATCGGACATTCCCAAAACATGTGTAGGTATGTGCCCACTGCACCAGCCTGACAAACTGCACAGAGCGGACTAGGGGACCTTTTCATTTTAAACAGTATGTATGGAGTAGCATATGCTTTATGGATAAGTTTACAGTGTATTAATTGGTGAGCTGGGTTCTTGGAAGCTAAAAACATATTGTTCCATACATTGTTCCAATCAAGAGAAAAGCCCAGCTTTTTCATTTCACGCTCCCAAATATTTGTAACGGGTAGAGTATTACATGCTTGTTTCAGCAAGTGTCCATAAATAGTTGAGACTGTCCCTCTTGAACAGCTGTCTTTCACCAGCCAGTCTACCAAAGGATGAGGATATACATCTGAGTCCCAAGGAACCCCATAGACACGAAAAAGCAGACCTTAGTCTAAATATAGAAAATAAGAGAAACCTGGGAGTGTGTCTTCCTTGAGTTCCTGGAACGTTCGAAGGCCTTTACAGTTAAAAATATATTTAAAACTATGCACACTGCTATTTGACCAGACAGGGTATATAAAAGGCTTACCTCCTGTCAGTAAAATGATTATTTTTCCAAATAGGAGACAAATGAGAAAACTTAATAAATGTAATTAATTAATAAACCTCCCATAAATTTTTTCACATCGTACCAAGCTTTTAATTAATTTGCAACAATATGGCCAAATTTGAAATTTTAAGTTTTTCTTGGAGATGCCAGTATAGTCCTGCACTCTATGTGGGTGAACTATAACTGCTTCCAAATTGTGCCTGACGGCCTTTGAGTCTATGTTGTTCCATGTTTTTAAGACTCTAACTTGAAAAGCCCAATAGTATAGTTTAAGATCAGGAAGAGACAATCCACCGTTGACCTTTGTGCGTTGCAATGCCGTTAGACGAATGCGGGGACGTTTTTCATTCCAAATAAATTTAGATATAATAGAATTGGCTTCCTTAAAAAAAGTAGAATATGGGGATAGGGGTAACATAGAAAATAAAAAATTAACTCTCGTAATATGTTCATTTTAAATCGTGGCTATCCTGCCTTGTAAAGATAAATGCAAGGGAGACCATCTCTGCAGGTCTTGTTTAATTTTGTCGAATAAAGTAGTGTAATTAACTTTGTTTGTAAGTTGCAGAGAGGGGTGAATCTGTATTCCAAATATATAAATTTATTATCAGTTGGGATTGTAATAGGGAGTACTGCATTCCTTGCAGCTAGATTTAGAGGCATTACAATTGATTTAGCCCAATTATTTTTATAACCAGATATACTGCCAAATTTAATAAATAGTGCTAGACAACGAGGAGTTGATTCTGAGATATTTGACAGATATAAAAGAATGTCATCTGCGTAAAGAGAAATGTAATGTTTTGGGCCTGTGGTTGTTATTGGAGAGATATCTATATCTAACAGCTTGAGTTAGCGGTTCCAACGATAGAGCAAATAGCAATGGGGAGAGAGGACATCCTTGACGTGTTCCCCATTGAAGTTTAAAAGGGGAGGATTGACAGCTACCAGTCATCACAGATGCCAAAGAATTGTTATATGGTACTTGCACCATATGAATAAAACCTGGACCAAATCCAAAGCTTCCAAGACCAACCAGTGGTCATGCCACTCAATTTGATCGAATGCCTTTTCCGCATCCAGGGAAAAAACTGCACAAGATTCAAAGTGGGAGGCAGCATCACAAATGACATGCAGTAATCTACGAATATTGTGAGAAGCTAGACGCCCTGTCATGAAGCCTGTTTGATCAAAGTGGATCAAACTACCAATATATTGTTCTAATCTAGAAGCCATGACCTTAACATTGAGCTTTGCATCAGTGCATATAAGGGAAATTGGACGCTAACTGGAACATTCATTTGGATCTTTTTTTTTCAATAATAGTGAGATTAAGGCTGTATTTTGATTCCTGTGAAAAGAGCTTGTTCCAATAGCGTAGTTTATAGAGTTCAATATAAGAGGACCAGCTATATCCCATATTGCTAGCAAGAACTCAGGGTGGAGGCCATCTAAGCCCGGAGACTTATGCTTTTGCATAGATTTAATTCTCTGTTTTAATTCTTCTAAGGTAATAGGTGTATCAAGAAGTTTACTTTGATCAGGATCCAGTTTAGGTAGATTTAGTTCAATTAAAAATTTGTTACAAGCAGCGTGATCTGTAGTGGTCTCTGGTGTATACAATTTGGAATAGTATTCTTGAAATGTTTTATTAATTTCTTTAGGTTTTGTAACCAATACATTATTTACAGTTTTAACCGTCCTAATTGCTGCCAAACATTCATTATGCTTTAGTCTCATAGCAGGTAATCTACTAGCTCTTTCCCCGTGGTAATAATAATTTTGCTTGGTGTGATGAATGAGGAATTCTGCTCGCAATAACATCAGAGCTTTAAATTTGGTTTTGAGAATATTTAATTGTTTTGCTCTATCATTAGAAAAAGCCTGCTTCTGTCCTTTCTCTAAAATTTGAATTTGGGTTTCAAGGTTAATAATTTGTTTGTTTCTAGAGGTGTGTATATGGGAAGAAAATGCAGTGCAATTACCGCTCAGAAAACACTTAGAAACTTCCCAAAGAACCTGAGGATTCTTAGTAGAACTGAGATTAAATTAATAAATACTTGTAGTTTATTATTAAATTGTGTAATAAACTCTGAATATTGTAAAAAATAAGTATTAAAACGCCATAGCTTTGCCTGTGGAGGGTAATATATTACATAGTACAGGGGAATGATCCGAAATCAATATTGGCAGTATGTCAATTTGTCACATATTCAATAAGTGTAGATGAGGTAAGAATATAGTCAATCCGAGAATAGGTTTTGTGTCGAGCAGAAAAGGTGGTGTAGTCCTTTGCATTATTCTTCAAACGCCAAATATCCTGCAAAATAGTATCTCTAATAAAATTATTAAAAACCACTGACGAATTCAAACAATTATCAGCTGAATTGGGATTAGGTTGATCTAAAACCGGATTACTTACTGCATTGAAATCTCCTCCTATTATTACCTGGTGCTCGGAGAAATCTAGACAAGCATTCGCTATACCAGGAAGAAAGTGAATATCATAGTCATCAGGGGCATAAATAGAAACAAAAGCAAATTTAACATTGTTCAAGGAATCTAGCAAATAAACAAAACACCCTGAGTCATCACTCCCAGATCCTTCAACAGAAAGTTTTCGTTTTCTATTTACCAATATAAGAACCCCCTTAGTTTTATTAGTTGCAGAAGAGTATGCTGCAACACGAAAGTGTTTATTTTGAAACTGGTGAATGTCCTCAGATTTAAGATGAGATTCCTGTATTAATGCAATTGATATCCTTTTACAGTGCAAAAAATCTAAACACTTTGTGCGTTTAACAGGCGTATTTAAGCCACGGACGTTCAAAGATAGAATATTAATATCAGCCATCATGGTGGATCAACAAACAAAAACCTCTCTCTCAGGAAAACAAACACAATTAAGACAGATATAGCATGTATTCTACTAGTTGCAGCAAAGAGCACATTGTGTGAAAAGATAATATACCAGTTGAAATAGATATCGGACAGATATGGTATGCAAAACAGTACAATATAATTATAGGCAAGCACTGGCAAATAGAACAACAATAAAGAACAGATTCGAGGAAAGTCAACACTGAGACATATTAACAATAAACACAAGGCAGTCAGCAGAGAGGTATAAATGACTATCTTATCTGCCAAAAACATAAAACTTTGTTGATTCGTGACCCCTCAACACAGCAAGGTAACATTCTGATCTCTAAACCCCCGCCCGGACTCCAAGTAAACCACAAGACAAAAAACATCTGTATATCGGTTTATTATTTTATTACCTTATACAACTAGCCCCAAGAAGAAAAAAAAAGTACTTTACAGTATAGCACAAATGCAACCACAAAAACAAATAATTTGTCAATAAGCAATGAGTAATGTCAGTGTTGTCAAACCTTAAGTCCCGGTTAACTTCAGACATCGTTTCACAGTTCAGATCCCTTGCTGAGTTGCATCCATTGCTGAAACAGGACATGCAGACTCCAAAGAGAACGCAAAATCTAACTTCTATAGGTGTTTTAAATAGCCAGCGTTTCCCCCCATGAAACACTTACCTTAACCAGAGCTGGATAAATCAGGAAAGACTTGATCCCCTTCTGAATCAGACGTTTCCTGGCTTGCGCCATATCCTGTCTCTTCTGAGCTGTGACATTGCTCTAATCCAGGAAAAAGTAAATTGAACAGCTACCATGCTGCAGGGTGGTGCTGGTCAGAGCTCCAGCGAGAATGGCTTGGCGGTCGTTGTAACGCAGCAGCTTGAAAATCAAGGTGCGCTGCCTATTTCTATGGCCTTCCTTTCCACTGTAGATGCGGTGGGCTCTTTCGATCTCAATAGGTCTGCCCTCCAAAGCCGGAATCCATTTAGGAAGATTACTTTGGAGGAATTTGATAGATTATTTTGCCGCTGTTTGTCCTTGTACTGGACCAGTTTCTCCTGCAATCTATCAACAGTAAGTCTGGTATCAGCTGACTCCTGTTTGACCGCCCGAACAGTTACCTACATATTGTCAAACTTAGAAGTAAATGTCTTCAAATCCTTTTCCAAGGATTCGAGCCTCTCTGTTAAACCATGAAGTTCTTCCCAAATCACTTCCCTCATTAGGGGCTGCAAATCCGCAATGATAGCACGCAGCTGTGACTCGGGGAGATAGGTACTCGTATCCTTTAACTTTTTCTTTAATGGTAAGGAACTCATGTCTTTATCACATTTCATTGCCATCTCTGATATTTTATAATAACTTTTATTGAATTAACTGGCTGATAAATGCCTAGATAAAGTTTAAAGGAAAAAAAATAACTGTCGGGTGGAAGGGAACAGCAGACTCAGGCGTCCACCCCTGTCTGCAGGTCACATGATCTCTTGTGTATTTAATCTTAAGTGTAACAGCTATTGTGTAACTACTGTTAAATTTCTTACTTAACTTTAACAAACTCTTTATTTCAGTTACATATTGCTGCCTCGGTGCGAAAAAAGATGGCTAGGGGGAAATACGTTTCGGAGGACACGTGTGTCAGCCGCCATTTCCCGAGTCGTCAGGGGGTTGCGGCAGTAAACCAGGATTATTAATGCATAAGAACATAAGAAAGTTTACAAACGAGAGGAGGCCATTCAGCCCATCTTGCTCATTTGGTTGTTAGTAGCTTATTGATCCCAGAATCTCATCAAGCAGCTTCTTGAAGGATCCCAGGGTATCAGATTCAACAACATTACTGGGGAGTTGATTCCAGACCCTCACGATTCTCTGTGTAATGAAGTGCCTCCTATTTTCTGTTCTGAATGCCCCTTTGTCTAATCTCCATTTGTGACCCCTGGTCCTTGTTTCTTTTTTCAGGTCGAAAAAGTCCCTTGGGTCGACATTGTCAATACCTTTTAGAATTTTGAATGCTTGAATTAGGTCGCCACGTAGTCTTCTTTGTTCAAGACTGAACAAATTCAATTCTTTTAGCCTGTCTGCATATGACATGCCTTTTAAACCTGGAATAATTCTGGTCGCTCTTCTTTGCACTCTTTCTAGAGCAGCAATATATTTTTTTATAGTGAGGTGACCAGAACTGAACACAATATTCAAGATGAGGCCTTTCTAATGCATTGTACAGTTTTAACATTACCTCCCTTGATTTAAATTCAACACTTTTCATAATGTGTCCGAGCATCTTGTTGGCCTTTTTTATATCTTCCCCACATTGCCTAGATGAAGACATTTCTGTGTCAACAAAAACTCCTAGGTCTTTTTCATAGTCTTTCATTAATTTTAGTATCTCCCATATGATATTTATGATGCATATTTTTATTTCCTGCGTGCAGAACCTTACACTTTTCTCTATTAAATGTCATTTGTCATGTGTCTGCCCAGTTCTGAATCTTGTCTTCTTCTTGATAATTTTGAATGACATTTGCTGCTGCAACAGTGTTTGCCACGCCTCCTATTTTTGTGTCGTCTGTGAATTTAACAAGTTTGCTTACTATACCAGAATCTAAATCATTAATGTAGATTAGGAATAGAAGAGGATCTAGTACTGATCCCTGTGGTACTCCACTGGTTACCTAACTCCATTCTAAGGTTTCTCTTCTAATCGGTACTTTCTCTTTTCTACATGTTAACCACTCCCTAATCCATGTACATGTGTTTCCTTGAATCCCTACTGTGTTCAGTTTCAGAATTAATCTTTTATGCGGGTGTGGAAGGGTGGTGGGTAATTCAGTGACTCAGGAGACAGACAGATGAACTTGACAACACCGCACAGGTGCCCAGTTTTATTGCAAGGTGTTTTTTCTTTAGCCCGCAGAGGGTGCTTGGTCCGTGGTCTGCTTACCAACTATGGTAAACAGAACCACGGAATAATGGTATATAACAGTGTATAACGGGAATGGTAAACAGTCCAGGTGCACTCACTAGTGCTTCAAAACAATAATACAAAAATCAAAGGCACAAAGAAACAGGGAAAATAAAACGGTAACAAAACTACAAAGAAAAGGTGCTGCACTTTGCAGCGATATCCCGGTCGCCGCTGCCTGTGCGACCCGGATCACCGACCTACGCTGCCAGCTGACTAGCCTGCTCGGCTACAATATTCCGGGGTCTGCCCAAGGGTTCCCGGCCCTCACTGTCTCGCTTTGAAACTCTCAATGTCGTTCTCTCCCAACTGGTTCTCGGTCCTGGACCAGCGCTTCTGCACTCTCAGCGCGTTTAAAAGGGCAGACCTGAGGAAACAGCAGGGCATTATCTTATAGGACTAACAATTCCCAATACTCGCCTCTCAGCCATTCAGAGAGGGGGAACGTCCACACACCCACTTTCCCACCTCCCCGTGTCACTGCCATGACTCACATGTTGGACGGCTGCCGCCCTCTTCCTGCAGCACTGTGAACACGCAAGCAGAGTCAGCACAGATCTCCCCCTGTTACATATCCTTCCCCTCAGAATGACACCACCGGTTCATTCGAAAATCCTACACCCCCATGCCTTCCCGAGAGAAAAAGTCTGTGTTTTGATGCAGCTTTCCTGCTCGGTGGACTACCCTGAAGGCATACGGCACGCGGGCTCATCGTGTGATTCTGGCGTTGCTATCTTTCATCCAATGAAGCCATGCTAAGGGGGCATGATCTGTAATTAGGGTGAAGTGTCGCCCCAGGAAGTAGTACTGGAGTGATTCGACTGCCTATTTTACTGCGAGACACTCCTTCTCGATGGTGCTATAATTTTTCTCACAGGGAAGGAGCTTCCTGCTGATATACAGGACTGGGTGCTCACTTCCCCGAACCTCCTGCGACAACACTGCCCCGAGATCTGTCTCTGACGCATCCATCTGCATGGTGAACCTCTTACCAAAATCCAGGCTGCATAGCACTGGCTTACTACACAGCCTCCAAGGCGAGAAAGGCCCTCTGACACGACTCCGTCCACTGAACCGTATTTGGGGCAGCCTTCCGGGTGAGGTCTGTCAAGGAACAGCGATAGTAGCGAAGCTCGGGATGAACTTTCTATAATAACCCGCTAGTCCCAAGAAAGAGCGCACCTGGGTTTTAGTTGTAGGAACCGACCAGTCAGCCAAGGCTTTCATCTTAGCAACCAGCGGTCTGATCTGGCCGCCCCCTACTCGATACCCCAAATACTCCGACTCACTCTTCCCAATGGCACACTTCTTTGGCTTAACAGTGAGCCCCGCCTCCCGCAAGGATTGCAGCACCACCGCCACTTTACTCAGATGACTCAGCCAATCCTCACTGTGGATAACCACGTCATCTATGTAAGCAGTGGTGTACTGCTGATGGGGCCGCAAGATGTGATCCATCATCTTCTGGAAAGTGACGGGTGCTCTGTGCAACCCAAAGGGCATGGTCCTAAATTGGTACAACCCGAAGGGAGTCGAAAACGCCATCCTCTCTCTAGATTCCGCAGTCAGGGGTATCTGCCAGTACCCCTTCGTTAAATCCAATGTCGTCATAAAATGAGTTATGCCTAGACGCTCCAGCAACTCATATACCCGGGGCATCGGATAAGCGTCAAATTTCGATTTCTCATTGATTCATCTGAAGTCAATGCAAAATTGAGTTGACCCGTCTGGCTTATCGACTAAAACGACCGGACTGTTCCAGTCACTTTGGGACTCTTCTATTACCCCCAGTCTCAGTATTTCATCAATTTCCGCTTTTATTACCTGTGTTTTACGCTCAGGTATACGGTAAGGCCTCTGGCGAACTAGCGCCACTGGCTCAATACCAGACCATGAGCCTAACATTTCTGCGTTGGTGTCAAATTCTCAGCAATCTGTACCGATCCTTTTCTTGTCAACACAGAAAGATCAGGTGTATGTTTCCTAGCTGTTTGTTGCCACAACTCACCGGGGAGGTTCAAGCAGCTGCGAGGACGCTGTCCCCGGATCATATGCTGGATTACCCCCTGCTGAAGGCAGCCATCCTAAATCGCGTGGGGGCCACACCGGAGGCCTACCGGAAGAAATTCCGGGAGGAGCAATTTGCTGCGGGGGATCACACCCGAGCTATTGCCCACCGGTTAAAGGATTATGCCATGGGCTGGCTGAACAAGGACACGGTCACCAAAGCCAGGTTGGTGGAGCTGATCGTGGTGGATAGGTTTCTGGAATGTCTGGCACCGGGACCTCGGCTATGGGTCCAGCGACAGGCACCAGATACTCTGGATCGGGCAGTCGAACTGGCGGAACAGTACCAGGAGGCGAAGCCAACGCCTGCGAGACCGTCTGGGAGGAGCGCGGCTACCGGATTGACCCCTCAACTGGCCCCGGAGAGGAAGAGGGGACTGGGGGGAAGGGGTAGTCCAGAATTTGGTCGGGGGTGTCGGCGGGAGCTCCCGGCCCAGGAACTGGGGCAGGGTGGGGATACCCATAGGCTGCTGCAGTGTCGGACCAGGGTCTCGCACGGACACCTTATCGGCGAACCCCTTTTATGGCTCCAGTGTTTCCCCCTGTTGCCAAAACTTCGGGGAGAGAAACCAGCCCACCGAGGTGTTGGAAGTGCAGGGAGGTGGGCCACCTTGCCCGGGACTGCCCCGTGATGGAGTGTGACCTCAGCCGACCAGGTAGGCGCGTTCAATTACCTCAGTCACTTCAGCACATGGGTTTTGTTATTCCTGTGACGGGGGATGGTACAAAAACCAAGGCTCTCCTGGATTCAGGGTGTGGTCAGTCTCTAGTACAGGAGAGCCTAATCTCACCGGGGCATAAATGTATATTGGGACGGGTGCATATTAAATGTATTCATGGGGATGTCCGCTCCTATCCCAAGATCAATGTGTGTATGACTATTGGCCAGCAGGTGACGCAGGTGCAGGTAGGATTATGTCCTCGATTGCCGGTACCAGTAGTTCTGGGACGGGACTGTGAGCAGTTTAAAGATTGGTTGACTGCCCTGACAGTCCCGTCCTCTTTATTGGCTAAGAAAGAGGAAGTAATTGGAGAGATTTTTCCCTTTCGCGATCCAGAATGGTTTTGCCATAAATTTAAACCCTGTAAAACTAAATGGGAGCGCCGGATCGCTACGAATGAGGGCTGGCAATGGAGGGAGTCGGAGAAGTTTCAGGTGGGGGCGATTGGTGAAGAGTCTGGGGGGGAGGTCCCGGAGCCAGCGCAGGGGTCTGGCTCGGCTGCCTCTGCTCGGGACCAACCTGACCCCGAGTTGGAAGCCATGGGAGCTGATTTCTTAGCTCGCTCCCGTGACTTCTGACTCAAGCAAGGGCGTGACGACGTGCTGGGCAGGCTCTTTGACCAAGCAGCGGTGGTTAATGGTCGGGTGGTTGAGCCCAGACGTGCCGCCACGTACCCCCACTTTGAAATTGATCGAGACCTGCTGTACCGTGTTAATAAATTACCCCAGACCGGTGAAGTGCGTCATCAGTTGTTCATTCCTCAGCCCTTTAAGGAGGATTTGTTGCAGCTGGCTCATGCTATTCCCCTGTCTGGTCATTTGGGAAGGGATAAAACCAAAGCAAGGCTTGTGTCAAGGTTCTTCTGGCTGGGGCTGGATGTCAATGTCAAGAGGTTTTGTGAGCAGTGTGGGGAATGTCAAAAGGAAGCAAATTGCTCCTCCCGGAATTTCTTCCAGTAGCCCTCCGGTGTGGCCCCCACGCGATTTAGGATGGCTGCCTTCAGCAAGGGGTAATCCAGCATGTGTTCCGGGGACAGCGTCCTCGCAGCTGCTTGAGCCTCCCCGGTGAGTTGTGGCAACAAACAGCTAGCCCACTGGGCTTGGGGCCACCCGGCCGAGATCGCCATAGCCTCGAACACCTCCAAATAGGCGTCAGGTCGATCCTCGGCCGTCATTTTGGTAGGTCTCTGTATGGAGTGGTCTGGAGCTGCGGGTCTAGCTGCCACCTGCACCGCGGCAGTGAGAGTCTGGCGCAGGAGGTCCATCAGGGCTACAAATTGGGTGGCATCCATAGCTTCTGTGTTCTGGTTCTGTGGGTGCACTGCTTTTACAGGCAATGCCAGTGAATCCCACTTCTTATACAATGTGTGGAAGGGTGGTGGGTAATTCACTGACTCAGGAGACAGACAGATGAACTTGACAACACCGCACAGGTGTCCAGTTTATTGCAGGGTGTTTTGGGTTTCTTTAGCCTGCAGAGGGCACTGTTGGTCCGTGGTCTGCTTACCAACTATGGTAAACAGAACCACAGGAATACCAAGCAATGGTAAACAGTCCAGGCGCACTCGCAGGTGCTTCAAAACAATAATACAAAAAAATACAAAAGGCACAAAGAAAATAAAAAAATAAAACGGTAACAAAACACAAGAAAAGGTGCTGCACTTTGCAGCGATATCCCGGTCGCCGCTGCCCGTGCGTCCCAGATCACCGACCTACGCTGCCGGCTAACTAGCCTGCTCTGTTACAATATTCCGGGGTCTGCCCAAGGGTTCCCGGCCCTCACTGTCTCGCTCTGAAACTCTTAGTCTCGTTCTCTCTCGATTGGTTCTCGGTCCTGGACAGCGCTTCCAAACTCTCGGCGCGTTTAAAAGGGCAGACCTGAGGAAACAGCAGAGCATTATCTTATAGGGCTAACAATTCCCAACTCGCCTCTCAGCCATTCAGAGAGGGGGAAGTCCACACATCCACTTTCCCACCTCCCCGTGTCACTGCCATGACTCACAGGTGGTTGTTGGACGACTGCCGCCCTCTTCCTGCAGCACTGTGAACACGCCAGCAGAGTCAGCACAGATCTCCCCCTGCTACAGCAGGACTTTGTCAAAAGTTTTCTGGAAATCTAAATAAACCATGTCATATGCTTTGCAATTATTCATTATCGATGTTGCATCCTCAAAAAAGTCAAGCAGGTTAGTTAGACACGATCTCCCTTTTCTAAAACCATGTTGACTGTCACTGTTATCATATAGGTAATTTTCCATTTTGGATCTTATTATAGTTTCCATAAGTTTGCTTATAATAGAAGTCAGGCTTAATGGTCTGTAGTTACCTGGTTCAGTTTTGTTTCCCTTTTTGTGGATCCGTATTACGTTTGCAATTTTCCAGTCTGTCGATACCACCCCTGTGTCAAGAGACACAGTAAAGTCGTTACAAATTCCTGCTGCCAATGCAAATATATCTGTAGTTGCTCTCAAATCAAAACACAAAAATATCAAGATTTCTCGAAAAATTATTGTAATAGTAATATTATAAGACAGCAGACTATATCTTCACGTAGACAGCCAGATGGCAGTTCTCCAAGAAATTGATAAGATTACAACAGAGATTTGGATAACACGTATCTAGACTTCAAGAACAATATTTTATTCAAATACATACTTCTGTAAACTCAGCAGAGGTAGAGATAACAAACAGGCTTATATACATATATAACATAGCGTATTGTAGGTTATTACCATAACCCTTGTTCCCTGAAAGAGAATGACAACCATTACCAAATGAGAAGAGCCTCTCTGACCGTCAATCACTGAGCATATATAAAAAAGCTGCCCTATCAGGACCCTGCTCTGAGGACACAACCTCAAAGGGTAATGGTTGTCATTCTCTTTCAGGGAACCAGGGTTATGGTAATAACCCAACATTCCCTTTCAATTCAAATGACAACTATTACCGAATGGGAAAGCTGTACCAAAGCTGTCGTGGCTCCAGATTACCGATAGTACAGCCCCACAGCAATAACCTCAGATACCACATGACGCCTAAGGGCATGCCGCCTGCAAAGCTCTAGAGCCCAGAGAGGGTCTTGTTTGGTTTGTAAAATCAAGGTGGTAAAAACGTACAAATGTCTGACTACCTGTCCATGTAGGAGCATTGCATAACTCATCTAAGGAGGCGCCATGAAGGAAAGCCCATGAAGTTGCCTGTCCCCTGGTAGAATGGGCCGTAATGTCCCCCGGTAACGGGGAGTCCATCTGCTCATACGCCAAGTGTATAGCATCTGCCACCCAGTGCGCTAGACGTTGCTTCGATGGGGCCTGACCTCTAGGGCGGGACCCATAGCAGACAAACAGCTGGTTGGACTGTCTCCAGGATGCCGTCCTATTCAAATAACAGTGCAGAGCCCGAACTGAGCATTCGGAGAGCAAACCAGGGGCATCTCAGCCATCTGGCTGCAACCAGCAGAACCTGTGCTCTCTCCACCCTGATCCTCTCTAGTGTCAGGGGTAATAATGGTAACGGAGGGAATGTATAATATAGGCCCTCTGGCCAGGGGTGAGCTAGCGTGTCTTCTCTCAGGGTACTCCCGTCTCTCTACATGGCGAACCATAGGGGGCAATGAATGGACTCTCAAAACTTCTCCCAAATCTGTTTCACCACTTGAGGATACAGTCTCCATTCTGAGCTGTCTGGAGCTCTTCTGCACAGGAGGTCTTCTGCCTTGTTGTCCACACCGGGGAGGTGACATGCCCTGATGGAATGCAAGTTTCTGTGTGTCCAGGACAGGAGTCGTGCGCAGCGTGGTGAAGGCCTGGCCACCGCAGGCTGCCTTGGTGGTTTACGTAGGCTACCGCTGTAGTATTGTCCGTCCGGACCAGCACATGTGCACTAACTGCAGGCGAAAATGAGATAACACCAGATTCACTGCTTGCAGCTCTTGGGTATTTATGTGCGCTTGCTGCCAATGTCCCTTCCACTGACCTCTTATTCCTCTCCCATTCCAGACCACTCTCCAGCCCAGGCTGTAGGCATCTGTAGTGACCACTTCTCTTCTGTGAGGGGATCCGAGGTGAAGATTGCCAGGACGGAGCCACCACTCCAGTATCTTCCGGCATTGTCTGGACATTCGCACCAGCCGGTAGCAATCTCAGACCAGGTGCACCTTGAGTGTATTTACCCAAGCTTGAAGCGGGCACATTCTCAGCAGCCCTAATGGAAAGATAGCCGAGATGGCTGCCATCACCCCCAACAACCTTTAATATAGTTTGACCTGTAGGAGAGCGTCCTCTCTGAATAGGGAGAGTATGGTCTCCAACGACCGAATCCTGTCTTCCAACAGTGACACAAGCATTCTCACAGAGTTCAGCTTGATCCCCAGGAATACTGTGGACTGAGACAGAACAAAGTTCTGTTGATGTAGTGAGAGACCTAGCTTCGTCACATGATCTATGACCTGTTTTGTGTGTGCCTCTGCACGTGCTTTTGAATGCACGCAAACTAGCCAATCATCCAGATAGTACAGGATCCGAATAGCCCGCAGCCTGAGTGGAGCCAGTGCTGCAGCCATACAAGTTGAGGACCCTGAGGTCCATAATTGGTCTCAAACCGCCGTCCCTTTTGAGCACCAGGAAGTACCTGGAGTAAAAGCCGCTGAGGGCATCTCTTGGACTTACCAAGCATAAGGCGTTCTTCTTTTGAAAATTGGCGATCTCCTGTTGAAGGAGTATCACCCTCGCTGGTTCGACGGTGGTGAGGAGCACACCCTTGAAGGGTGGCAGACCTATGCGGAATTGTAGAGCATATCCGTGTCTCATTGTCGATAACACCCAGGAGTCATGGGTCGTTGTCTTTGGTCAGTCCGGTTGTGGGTGGCAGCTGGGGCCCCTCAGGGGCGGTCTCCCTTGGGCTTGGGAGGGGGCGGGTCTTTCTTAGGCCCGGGCCTCGGTCTCCAGCCAGAGAACCAGTTACCCTGCCGCTGACTCTGCCTCTTTCTCTGCCTGCTTGCCTACTCTGGAGTGGAGAGCGGTGTTCAGTCCCTTTCGCCCCAGCAGGCTGCGAATGCCACCTTGGGCACTGACGGAAGGCGGAAGGCACGAAAACTTGGAGGCAACCTCTGTGGCCTTGTGGTACTGCTCAAGGCTCACATCAATGGTCGCTCCAAAACTCGCTCCGGTTTAATGGGGCGTCCAATAGTGCCTCTTTCTCGGTCTCTACAACCTTGGCTGGTGTCAGCCACAAATGAAGGTGGGCAGCCACCATCGCCACCAGCGACCTCCTTGATGCCTGACTTAACTCCCCCATTAGGTCAGTTATTTCCTTAGATACCGCCTGGAGCTCCCCTGTGTCCACTTCTGTAGCTCTTTCCTGCAGCCTCTCTGCCAACTGTTTCTGGTAGAGCACCAGTATGGCCAAGGCATTTGCTGCTCGGACTGACAGCGCTGCCGATGCGTAAGCTTTTTTGAGCATCGCATCTGTTGTCCTGCAAGGCTTGGACAGGAAGGTTGGGTCCTTATCCCCCATAGTGAAGGTGGAACCTTGCACCAAAACCATGACTGTGTCCCCAGTAGAGGGGAATGTGCCTAGGCCCGCTTCTTGGGCTCCTGCAGTATGAAGCAGAGGCTCTGCTGTTCTGGAGGCTGAGGGTGCAGATGCTGGGTAGCTCCAGGAGGAGCACCAATTCCAGGAAGTCCTGGCATAAAAGGAGGGCATACTGTGGGTGCCCTTTCTGTTGGAGGAAGCGGTTCCCCTTTCCCTCCTGTTCTGCCGGGAATATCGGTAGCTGTAGCTGCACGCTGCATTAGAGCCTCTTCCCTCTGCGACACGTGGCAAGGGTGGTAAGGAGCCCCCCACCGTGGCCTGCCCAATGGAGGTGGCTGGGTCTGAGACGTCCGATCTGGATGCCATGAAGGACAGCTCGTCTGGGCTAGGGGGTCTAGGTAGGTGGTAGGGGGCAGCCTGCCCTCTTACTTTAATTGAGTCTCCAGCATGGTCTGCTGAGCCCTTACAGTCTCTGCTCTTTCCACGAAGTGCTGCTCGGCCGAGCTTGGGCGCCTTCAAGGCGACTGTGACGGGGATTGTCTGCGCCTGCGTGGGGAAGGGGAACAGTGCCTGAGCAGCGACTACTGGGGAAGGGGAGCAGGGCCTGCGTGGCCGCCTGTCCCCTGGTGATCGTCCCCTCAAGAGGTACCTTCTCGGCAGTGACCATCTCGCCTCAGAGGTGTCTGTGCCTCTGTATCGGTGGTGGGGAAGGGGAGGGTGACCCAGGTGATCATGAGAGCTCCCTGGTCACTGTAGCAGGGAAGGGGGTCCTGGATGACCTTTGCAGGCTGTAGACGCTTTAGAGCAATTCACTGGTGCCAAATTAGTCAGTGCTGGGATCGGCATCGAGGCGAGTGATGTCGGTGCCGAGTCGGTGCAGAGTCAATCGGCGCTGAGGTCGGTGCCAATGTGTAGTGTGTTTGGTATCAGGCTGTAGACGGCCTCGAAGCTATTCACCTGTGCCGAGGAAAGAGCTATGTTTTTTTTTTTTGGTTACTGCGAGCCCGCGGAGTCTCCTCACACGGTATATCAACTACACAAGGCCTCATGCAGTGAAAAAAGAGTAATGGCCACCGCCAGTCTCATAAGAGGGGTCGAAACCAGCTCTAGTCAGTAAAATGACATGAGAATTAGGCGAGAGCACTCTTTAGTAATGCTCGAAAGTGCGATTTTACTGTGGAATTTTTATAAATTTGCAGGTAAAACCCAATAAACCAGCCAGTTTCGGTTCAAGCAAGCAAACGCAATCTGACCTGTCTCAATGAATTGAGAGAGAAAATGGCGATGTGCTACTGTGAGGAGGTCCCTCTTCAATAGGAGGTGGGAGGGACTTCCCCCTCACAGCAGTGCCCTGATAGGGCAGCTTTTTAATATACACTCAGTGATTGACGGTGAGAGAGGCGTGATTGATGATGCTGTGAGTGATAATATGGTAGGGGAAAGCTGAATTATTATTGTTGTTTTTCATTATTAGTTATTGTGAAGTTCCAATATTGTTAAATGAATTACCTTGTAATTGTTATTACCCTTCTGGTGTTATTTGTGTAATATGTGGATGTCACCTTGAGAGGCAGAGTAGTGCTCTGGGGTGGGGAAGGGCTGTCTGTGGTAGTAGGTGCGTTGATTTGATGTTAGCTGATAACTAATAACATTAATCGCGAGATCCTTTTTGTGTGTCTTCAGTAATTCTCGTGCTCGCTACAGTATTAAAAATTTATAAATAAATTAAAAACAGCAAACTAGAAAAGAACATGTCTTATTAATTAATTTGGCTGTTTTGTTTACCTACACAGCAATTCATATTTATATGCTTATTAATTAAGTATTTATATATATATATATATATATATATATATATATATATAATATATATATTATAGTGAGGAAAGGATAGCGGCACCTTTAAGAAATGTCGGCGCTAAGGAAGAAACTACACAACCCAGAAATCCGAGTGCCAATTAAGTGGGTGGGATTTCTGGGTTTAAAAAGAAGCAGGACAAAGCCATAGAGGTATGGGGAACACGGTCCTGATGTTATAGAAGGAGGCGGCGTTTAACTTCGATGTGTGTTAAACTATATAGCCGGCGTTTAAAACTAAGTGCGATTTTTTCCTCTCGTTTAGGTAGTCTTTGTTTTGGTTGTATAAGTTTATTTATTTTCTTTTGTCGGGTGTTATCTGAAGAAGTTGGATTTCTTAACAAACAAAAAAAAAAAGAAACTTGCGGTGTTTGGCGCTGTATGGTTGTGCGCCGTCACAACAAGTGTGTGACTTTATTCGCTTTATAACCCGGAGGGTTTAACCGTTTACGTAGAGCAGAGACGGAAAGAAAAATAATCAGAAAGAACAGACTTGTGAGGCTGGATGTGCAAACGTGATTTATTTTTAAAACAGGCACAATACATTGGGCATATGGTAAACACAGGGACAATGAATGCTGGCTTCAAAAGGAATACAATTTACTTCTGTGGACGACCGGGAGTTGGCTGCCGGAGTTCCTTTTCCACAGCCTGGATATAACGAATTCCATCTTCGTTCTCTTCCATGGACGTCTGGGTTCGTATATGTTGTGTTCCAGGACAATTTCAGCAGAAGAAGCTTGTCTCATACTTACCTGTGTTTCAAGATAACTTCAGGAGAGGGAGTCTGTTTTATGTTCGCTTTGTTGCAGGACAACTCCAGCAGAGGGAGCTTGTCTCATACTTACCTGTGTTCCAGGATAACTACAGCAGAGGGAGCCGGTCTGGTATCTACCTGTATTTTAGGACAACTCCAGCAGAGGGATACTGTCATGTGCTTACCTGAGTCACTGGAACACTCCAGGAGAGGGAGCCCATCCTATAATTACCTGTGACTCAGGACAGCTTCAGGGAAGAGAGCTGACCCAATCCTTTCCTAAGACTGACTCGCATCACTCAAGGGATCCTGGGACTATGTGTCCATCTTCACGCCATGAAGTAGCTTAGAGAGGGTTGAAGAAGTGAGTTAGTCAGTGGCCCGGACAGGGCATGAACTTTAACAAACTTTTTAATTTGTTGTAAATATTGTAAATAAACGTACTTGCCTGCAAACTTGTTGCGTTTGTGCCTGTTGGGAGTGGGAAGACGGTGATTCAGCAGCGTGTGGCTACTGGTCCTTTTACTATATACTATATATATATATATATATATATATATATATATATATATATATATATATATATATATATATATATATATATATATATATATATATATATATATAAAATAATATATATAACTCCTCATACAGTGGCTTGTGAAAGTATTGACCCCCCTTGGCATTTTTCCTATTTCGCAAGCCACTGAAATATATAGGAACAGTCCTCCTGACTGGAGGGTCAGTTAAAAACCCGACTGTATAAATGGGTGATTGTATTTTACAATTGTAAGTTGGCCTGAATAAGTGTGTCTAATAATAATATGTGTGCCTGGTTAGTATTTGGATGGGAGACTGCCTTGCAATACTAGATACTTTAAACTTTTCTTTGGAGTTTTACTCAGTGGTGTAGTCGAGGGTAGACGCCGTTTACCTGCATATACCCACTTTGAATTTGAGCAATATATCATTGACCTACTTCTCATATAAGGGATGCAGAGTTTACTCACTTCTACTTTCATGTGATGTGCAAATCCTGTGTTAAAGACAATGTATTTGAAATGCGAGCATCTGAGTTGTGTTCAGAGAATGTGAGCAGATCGAAGCGGTGACAGTTCCGTTCACCGCTCATAATAATGTGAAGACTTGATTTGATAAACACCATAATTGTAGATGAGGTGTGTGTTGTGTTCAGTTAATCGTGATCGATTAAATGAAAGAGGTGAGCAGCATATAAAGAGACTGATACTGGAATGAGAGCTGACCTACGTATATAGAAGGGGAGCGGAGCGAGATTATTGACTGAAAGGTTTACCAGTGGAGCCAAACGAGTGCAACGGAGGGTGGCTATCGGTAAAGAAAGCTGCTTGTTGCGGATCTGGGTTGCTGGGCGGAGCATTTAGTTGTGTACTTCGGCTGTAGAAACTGGAGGTGGGGTGTCCTCCGTGGCTATTGCAGACACTGTGATACAGAAGTTCAGTCTCGCTCTCTTCCCCTTTCTCTTTAATTAATCTGTGTTGACTGGCATTTTTTATTTTGTAATATGTGGAGTGTTGAAGTGGTTTTAGTGTAATGCAGTCTGTCTATAAATTATTACTCACAGCGTAGGTACATGAAATTGGCGATAGTTTAAACTAAATTAGTTGCCTGACTTATAGTAAAAACCCCATCAATTGTGTTCTCTTTTTTTAAGCTAAATAGTACACTGTAGTTTAACTGAGTGATTTTGAGTTATCAATTATATTTTACACTGTTATTGTAAACGATTTGATAATTATTTGTGTGTGTTTAATTATGTGATTGCTGTGGTTTTTATTTGATTTGTGTTTATTGGTTTGATACTCCTGGGTGTGTCTTGATATTGACGGCTTTTTGCTAGTCTGGGATTGTGCAATAACTACTTTATTAAGAGGGGATCTGTATAATTGTTGTAATTCATGTACCGCATTTTATTTATATAAAAGATATTATAAAAACTATATCTGGTGTTGTGTATGGTTTGAACCTCTACCCTCCTGACTCTTTGAGGATCTCAAAAAAAAAAAAACGGACCTTCCCGATTTAAATAAAGGTGGTGGCAGCTAATTACGCTACTGGAATCCAGTTGGCCCTAAGGCCCTAAAGTAGGTCAGTTACAATAATATCCTCGGCTCTTTCTTTCATTCCGCTCTGCTCCCCTGACAGACAAATTATATATATATATATATATATATATATATATATATATATATATATATATATATATATATATATATATATATATATATATATATATATATATATATATATTAGCTCAAAGAGCCAGCTGCCCAACGTTTTGATATGTTGTACATATCTTTCTCAAGGGAGCCTGTGTTTGAATCAAAACATTGGAGGTATTTATAGGTGTTTGACAGCATGACAACTACTTGTTATTGTTTATATTCAAATCCATGATTTATTCTTACATGATGTAATGGTGTTCTATATGTGACATCACTTTTACTTATATCTTTAAATCTATATTAATTCTAATTAACATTATTTTATATAAACTTATATTTATATTATCATGCAATGCTGGCTCTGAGGATCAGCCTTGATTTGGCCTCCCCAGCGCATCAGCATGCACAACTTTTGAATTAATTTTGTTTGTTTAATTATTTTTAACTTTTATATATATATATTATTGGAATTAATTAGTTCATTCTTTTCTGTTGAGTCCCGCTGGCATAATTGTGTTCAGTCTATTTATCCATTTACTTTCTTTTATTCTTCTATACGTTGCATTATCTAATTTTAGTTGTTCTAATACTACAAACTTTGTATCATTTATGTCATGTCCTTGACTGGTGAAGTGCTGTATTATTGGTTCATTCATTTTTTTATTTCTAATTATTGAAAGGTGGTTCTGAATTATTTTATATAAAGTTGTTCCAGTCTCTCCAACATTTTATTTCATCACATTTTTCACAGGCTATTCCATAAACAACATTGCTATTTTTACAGTAGGTATTAGTTTTTAGTGGATATGTGGTGTTATGTTTAATTATATTTCTACTTCTGTCTATGTATTTACAAACTTTACATGTACTAGTGCAAGTATTTGTAGAACCTATTTTGTCAATTATTCGTTTGTTTACTGTGAACTAGAATATCACCTAAATTAGCTTCTCTTTTGAATGCTACAACTGGGGCCTTAAACACTTTTTTTTCAATTTTTCTGAATTATGTAGAATACGCAAGTGTTTCCAAACTATCTTGGGCAAAAGTTTAGAGTACGTCATTACTAATGGGACTCGCTTGACCTTTTTATCTCTTTTTATAATCTAGTAGATCATCTCTTTTTAGTTTATCCACTTTTCTTAACTCTGTCTCTATAATTCTTTCTTTGTATCCTCTTTTTTTAAGATGTGTTTTTAATGTCTTTGTTTTACATAGTCACTTTCTTTAGAGCATATTCTTCATATTCTTATTCCTAAACCCTTTGGGATTGCCCTTTTAGTGTGTATTGGATGTGCAGAGGACATGTGTAAATACTGGTGCATGTCAGTAGGTTTATAGAAGAGGTCAGTCTCAATTGAACCTTCAAGTTTTGCTACGGTACGTAAAAATTCTATTTATTTTCTTGTCCATTGAAGGTCCACCTTAATATTGCTGTGTATTTCGTTTGCCATTTTATGAAACTGGAAAAGATTCTTCTCCATGTGTCCAAACCCCAAAAATATCATCTACAAACCGAATGTATTCTAAAGGTTCTCTTTCTGATTTTCTAAGTAATTGTTCTTCCCATTTCCCCATGTATGTTCTGGCAAAATGCATTCCTAGTTTAGATCCTATTGCGGTACTATCATTTTGTTTGTAATTTTTATCAACAGATGTAAAATAACTGTTTTCTAAAACTACATTGATCATGTTCAGCACCTCTGCTGTGGGTATTGATTTATCTAGTCTATTATCTAGTGGTTTTTGACAAGCTTCTAAAGTTTCTTTACGAGGGACACTTGGATACAAGGATTTTACATCCATGCAAAATAACTGTATTCTCTGGAAGGTTGTGCTTTAGTGATTCAAGTCTTTTTAAAAAATGTGTTGTATCCTTAACATAGCTTGGTAATTTCTCAACGTGTGACCTAAGTTGTTTTCTGCTATTTCAGCTGTTATGTGTGTTGTATTATTAATTGTGCTGACTATCATTCGCATAGGGTGATTTTCTTTGTGCATTTTAGGATTATAAACTAGCTGTTTTTCCCCCATTGTGTTGCCGATTGCGGATGAAAATATGTATTGTACATTCAGAACTTTTTAATTGCATACCTTGACCCAAGTAAAATAAATAAAATAAATAAATAAATAAATAATAAATTAAAAAAAAACCTAGCTATGCAAAAAAGCAGACATAAAGTGCTCAGAGAAGTTGTAGTGGTGGCTAAAAGACTAGCTGCATTACTGTGTGTTTAAAATGAAAGGGACTGCACCTTTAATGAGCCTCCCAGCTCCACCCTCTAGAAGATCGAGGTCATTTTACCAGCACAAAAGGACGGCGTGTGTAAGTGCACTCTCTCTTCCTGATTCAGCAGTAGGGTTGCCAGTTCCACTTTAAAACCGCGGAATTGGGCTTCTTTTCATGCTTGGTCGCTTATGTTGAAAATTGTTAACAATGCAAAAGTATTTTCAATTAAATATAATTTTTGTATACAAAATCAAAACACATTAGGACCTATCTACCAGGTTTTTGTTTTCTCTGTAAGACACGGGGTCTTGCAGCATATCAACATTAGTCCACTTGATGCGTGTAACTAGTGGATTAAGCAGGTTTAGTCCACTTGTTTGGACGAAAGTTAGTACCCTTGTTAATCCCGATTGCTGCGTACCGGACAATAATCACCACAGGTGGATCATCTGCTAAATCGGACTAAACAAGATCCTGATTGCAGAGTATCAAATCGGACGTGACGATCCTGTTCTGGTGGACTAATTTAGTATTGTGAAGTATAAGACTAACTTGGTACGCTTGCTCTTTCTACGTTTATACAGTACTTTTTTTAAACAGACAGCTCCATTATTCTCTGAAATGACATCTGAAAATTAGTGAAATGAAAGGTGGAGGTAGCTCCTGCTGCTCTGTTCCTGGCAGTGGAAGCAGTGGAGGTGGGCGCAGCGTGTAGCCTCCTGCTGATGGAGGTGGGAGCGGCGTGTAGTCTATCCTTGTTACAGGGGACTGGTGCGGCTCTCCCTCACTTGCAGGGGGCGAAACCAGCAGACATTCTTCCTTTGTTGGTGGAGATGGGGACAGCAGACATTCTTTCTCTGCTGGTGGTGGTGGAAAAAGCTGTCCGTCGGGCTTTGGATTCCCGTGGTCCGCCCCCCGTCCGCCCCCCCCCCCCTGTCTGGGTGCTGGATGCTCACGGTCACCCCCGTCTGGGCACTGGATGCACAGGCTCCTCCCACTTGGGTATTAGTTCACCCTCTGCATATTGCGTGGGGCATAGGGCCAACGTGTGCCCACATACCCCATGGCCTGAGGCACAACTCTGCCGTAAGGTACTTGAAAAAGGCCTCAAGCTGTCGTCACCGACCTCCTTTTGCAGTTGCTGCTGCAGCTTTCTTCTTCCACTCCTTCTCCTCACCTTCCTCTCCTGAGCCGGTTCCTCTGCCTTCTCTTGGAAGGGGCATACAGCCACACATACCTCTACACCCCACAGGCAAGGCACTAGCCTTGGTCCTCCACACCACGGAGTAGCTCCTGAGTGCAGCCATCTCTCCAACCTTCCTTTTTTTCTCCTCAAAAAAACACTGCGGTTCCCGCTCTGGTCTGGTCTGCACATCTAGGAGGTACTGGTAATCCCATAATGACATCACGTGTCACAAAGACGGCTGTAGTGGGTGACGTCAGACCAGAAACAGGGAGCAACACAGAGAGGTGGAGTTTGGTGAAGCTGAGCGCTTGGTTGCACTCAGTATTTAATAGGTAAACAGACAGCAAATAAAAAGGTTGTAACAAAACACTGACAGTAAAACAGGACATGGTAGTTGCGGCCAAAATAAATAGACAAATAAAACGTACTAACACTAAATGAAACGCACTGATACACAGGGACGAATACTAAACAAAACAAGTACCGTGCTTGTCCTCCAGCATGATGTAGCAATTGATTTAATTTACTATTTTTACTATTTTTACTATTTAATTAAAATGGATTTTTATTTGGATTTCATGTAACGGACATACACAAAATAGTCCAAATTGGTGAAGTGAAATGAAAAAAATAACTTGTTTCAAAAAATTCTAAAAAATAAATAATGGAAAAGTGGTGTGTGCATATGTATTCACCCCCTTTGCTATTAAGCCTCTAAATAAGATCTGGTGCAACCAATTACCTTCAGAAGTTACATAATTTTAAATAAAGTCCACCTGTGTGCAATCTAAGTGTCACATGATCTGTCACATGATCTTAATATATATACACCTGTTCTGAAAGGCCCCAGAGTCTGCAACACCACTAAGCAAGGGGCACCACCAAGCAAGCGGCACCATGAAGACCAAGGAGCTCTCCAAACAGGTCAGGGACAAAATTGTGGAGAAGTACAGATCAGGGTTGGGTTATAAAAAAATATCAGAAACTTTGAACATCCCACGGAGCACCATTAAAGCCATTATTAAAAAATGGAAAGAATATGGCACCACAACAAACCTGGCAGCCCAATACTTTCGCAAGCCACTGTATACATTTTAAACCACTCATGTTACATAGACCCATTTATATCCTGTGTGCCAATGACTATATACCAACATTAACACACTACATACAACATAAAACACAAATAAATAGCACAGGGGCGGGGAACTTTGCCACAACAGCGCATTCCCGGAAGTCAACATAAGAGATTGAGCTGGGAAATTTGCAGACGTAAATATGGCCATCTTATTTTTTTTGCAACACTGTTGGTACTCTACCTATTGCATAAGATAAGATAAAGGCATGTGTTGACAGTGTAGTCGGTTACTGTGGAAAGAAGCGATATAAGTTTTATCGTTTTAATGAAAGCAGTACAATGAAGAAATACTTACCATTCATGACTGACCCATCATCATCATTGTCAAAAGTGTTGGTGTATTCAGTGCATTCCCCATTGCTATTTTCCGGGCTGGAAATCGCCGTAGGTCCCATAGAATCCAAGATTCGTGGTGGGTTTACCTCTGGTCTGCTGCTCAGTATTTGAGAGTTCTCTGAAAAACTTGCAGGTTTTTCTCTGAACTCCACTCAAAAGGACGTATCTGATAGCCCCTTGCACCACAGAGAAAACATGGACATAAATGATCCAGAGTTCAAGAATATCACAGACATTTGCAGAGCTTTTTGAGATGTTATAGTAATAAAATAATGTCTTGGATCGCATTATTGAAGAGTTTGGCCATAAAACGAGTGATCAGGAGAGGATTTATCAGTATGCACGTCTATAAAGAGGTATGTGAAAAATACAGTGAACAAGGGGTGGGGCTTAGCTGAAGATACAATACTTTTGTAATTCAATGACTTTTAAACCTGTTTTACTCTGAAAAAAAAAAATTTAAAACAGCGCGTTTTGGACCTGACACGTCTGACAAGTTCTGAATAAATGGACAGCTAAGGGTTAATTTCTGCATCGTCCCAGTTGCTATCTCTTAAAACCGACATTGTTTGATCTACTACGCTCGACCTAATAGGAGAGTGGTTTGAGCTATTTTACGGCATTGACGCGATAAGGCTGGCCCAGGGCCTGTGTTGTGTTCACACATACAGATAGGCCCGCCCTGAGGTTAAATTTCACCCTGGTCTAAACTTCACCCGGCCCAGGGCCGCCTTTTCATTTTTCATACAATTGCAGTAGAAAAAATAAGACAGAACGCAACGAAGATTAGGCAAGTGGCTATCTAAAACAGGGGTTCAGTCATTGAGGCTGTAAACTTATCTAGAGCCATGGGAGTGACTCTGCCCACTTAGAACAATAAAGGCTGGAGAAAAACAACTGTGACTCTATAACTTCAGACAGTGAAGCAGTCAAACTGTGTTCTTGTTACAGGAGAGAAAAGCATAGCAAATGAAGGTGGGTTTAGTAAAGCAACAACAGGCTGGATAATTGAAAGCTCACAAGCTGACACTCACCTTGTACTGGAGTCAGGATGGCGTCCTCTTGTGAGAGCTGAGGGAAGTGCATACTGTACGTGAATATATCAAGTAGCTGTTATCTCAGTTTGTCAGATTTGTAAGTTTGTGTGTTACACAGTAAGTTGAGATCTGCTCTTTTATGTACTATTACATCCACTTGAGGTCTGGAACTTGAACTGTGTTTCAGTGGTAGGGCTCATTGATTTGACAGTACCACTGAACAGGGAAATGGCATGGAACAATGTACAGCATGTTTAGCTTGACTCCACCTCATAAGATGTTCACTGGATTTCATTCTCCTTTGAACTACTGATAATCAAAATCCAAAGCTGTTAACGCTTACCTTTTACGAAACAATAAAAGCCAATGGAAAGCTATGTGTATTACAGCTAGCACTTGGATATAAGACACCCAGATACTCGTCAGTCAAATTTTACCGTCTGTATTAAGAAACAAATCAATTCCCGTTATATATGTAACACATTAATGGACTTACCTGTCACACACAATTTCCAATTCTGTCACAAGTTTTCTGATAACAAAGCCCATCTCTTCAATGTTACAATTTATTTGTTTATCTGTCACAGGCTAAGCCTGTGTTTTTTTTTTCTTTTTTACTCCCATGTTAAATCAGTCTGTTTTTATTGAGCAGTTAGCTTTACCTGATGAAAATTCAGCAAAAACAAAGGTAAGGAGACCAGCTACTGTAATGTAAAACAGTTAATCGTTAAACAGTTTTAGATACTGTGATGTATTTTTTTTTCTTTAGTTGCTTTTGTATTGCAGTCCATGTGTCGTCTCTTTAGCAAGTGATATTTACAGAATCATATCGTTCTGAATTAAAATACTTCTGTTGAAAATATAATACTGTACCAACAAAACCAACTAAAGTACATCTAAATGGAAGCCTACTCACTTTTTTTACAGCAGGATTGTATTAAAATATTTGCCCCGTCAGATTTTCTGCATTTTTGCACATTTTTCTGAGTCTGAGAGAAAAAATGACACCAAAGTATGGTGCTTCTTTCATTTGTTTCGTGTGCAAGGTAATCAAACATGCAATCTTCAGGTGTGAAAAAGTTGCTGTCTGTGATGGAAGTTTTATCTTTCAACTTCCTGCAGGGCAGAGATTCAACAAGACAACAAGTTTGGGTAAATAAGTTTAGTAGTTTGCAAACCCGAGCAACACACTCAGGTGTTAGAAAATTGAACTGTGTTCTGAGCTACGCAGATCCAGTAAGCATAATATATACCTTGTAACCTACAGTTATTACAATCCAATCACAGAAGCTTAACTCAATATTAGCGGATAGCAACAATTTGGAAGATTAAGATGAGACCAATCATAACAACTTATTTAAGTTGCAAACCCCCTAAAATAAAAGTAGGTTGTGACAAATTGCCATCAAATTATCATATAACTAATATCATAACTACTTATAATTAACTTATTATGGTTTTAGCAAGCAGTTTTGTTCTTCCTGGCACCATGACAATCTTTGTCTTGTCATGTAGGCTTCTCACAGTTATTTCAAAGCATGACTATATATGGAAATTTCCAGTCTACCTTAGACCCCCTTCACTTAGCAATAACAAGATGTGTGCTGAAGGCTGAAAGAGAAAGAGAAGCGTCCAGACTATATAAGTGTATTTCTTAATTTTAAACATTATAGACAATAAGCTTCAAACTTCTTATTACATTGGTATAATCCTTTTTAAGGTCACACAGGTTAAACAAACACATGAACAAACAGCTCAGAGGTTAGTACATAAATTGCATGGGATGTAGTTTTCCCACCACATGTCCCTCTAGTTAACTCAACCCAATTAAAGGGATAAGCTGTTTGGGACAGTAGTGAGTCTTCCCAGGAGTGGCCGTCCTGCCAAAATCTCTCCAAGAGCAAGGCGTAAAATCATCCAGGAAGTCACAAAGAACCCTAGAACAACATCCAGGGATTTTCAGGCCTCTCCCACCTCGGCTTGGGTCAGTGTTCATGACTCCACCATCAGGAAGACACTGGGCAAAAATGGGTTTCATGGCAGAGTAGCAAGGCGAAAACCACTGCTCACTAAGAACATGAATGCTCGCAAAATCGCTAGCCCAACGTTCAGGGACAACCAAAAAAAATCTGAAGAACTGAACGCTCCTCACAAGTTTGCCAAAAAGCACCTGGATGATCCTCAAGTTCTGGAACAATATTTTATGGACAGAGGAGTCAAAAGTGGAACTTTTTGGCCCCGTTATATGTGATGAAAACCAAACACTGCATTCCACAGTAAGAACCTCATACCAACAGTCAAGCATGGTGGTGGCAGAGTCATGATTTGGGGATGCTTTGCTGCATCAGGACCTGGACGACTTGCCATCATTGAAGGATCAGAGAATTCTACAGGAGAATGTCAGACCATCCATCCGTGAGCTGAAGCGCAGCTGGGTCATCCGAAACACACAAGCAATTCTACATCAGAATGGCTGAAGAACAAGAAATTTAAAGTTTTGGAATGGCCTAGTTAAAGTCCAGACCTAAACCCCATTGAGATGTTGTAGCAGGACCTGAAACGAGCAATTTATGCTTGAAAACCCACATATGTCACTGAGTTGAAGCAGTTCTGCATGGAGTGGGCCAACATTTCTCCATGGCGCTGTGAGAGACTGATCAGTAACTACAGGAAGCTTTGGTTGCAGTTATTGCTGCTAAAGGTGGCGTAACCAGATTGAGTCTAAGGGGGTGATTACTTTTTCACACAGGGCATTGGGTGTTGCATATGATTCTTTAATAACTAAATGAAATAAATATTAATTTTGTGTTATTTGTTCAATCAGGTTCCTTTTTATCTAATATTAGATTTTGGTTGAAGATCTGATAACATTCAGTGTCAAAAATGCAGAAAATCAGACAGGGGAAAATACTTTTCACGGTACTATGTATTTTTGATATTGAATCTTTTTTGTCACTGCAGTCAAAATTTCATAGGGTCGGATATGCAAGTGCTGACAGTATATAGTACAGTCACAAGAGGCTAAAAGATTCAGCTAAATCTACAGTAGAATCTTTTGACAGTAATGGACACCCGTCAAGTTAGAATGATTCCCTGCAGAGCAAGACAAAGGGAATGAGAGAACATTACAGAAGTGAGACGGGAACCACAGGAAGAAACAAACACCATACAGGCAAGGCTGCAATATTGTATCAAAGGAAAGCTCAGGAGATGAAAGGAAGAGGCGGCTGTCTGCTGGGACACACATGCAGGCGAATAGCTATAAGATAGAAAAGGCAGATAAGATAAAAAAAGGGGGGGGGGGGGGGGGGGTACACTTAGGGGCTAGACTGTCAGAAATGGTATGATGTTACCAAGAGACAAAAGGAAGGAATTCAGTCCAAGGAGTGTGCAGAATCTCACATGAAGTGCCTCTAGTTGAAGCCCAGAGATCAAGGAGAACATTGGTTTTGAAAGCCCTGCTCTAGATCCCAGCTTGGGTTGCAGTGGCCTCTTGATTAGGGTTGTAGAATTGAGTGCCAGTTTGATTGGAAACTCAATATTTGACCCGAGTACAGTGCTCAGAAGTCAGGAATCCTTAAGTGTAGTTGTGGCAAAGTGGTTGGTAAGGTAAACAGGTTTAGCAGTGATGTGGTGCAGGAGTGATGAACAGACAACAGTGATTCAGTGAACAAGGTGTTTTAATTCGTAATCCAGGTCTGGTGACCGATAAATAATAACTCCCCGGCTATACACACCAATGTGTATAGCGCGGAGATAACAAAAACTGGGCACAGTCCCGAACAAAACACAAGACGCGGTCACCAGTCCTGGGTGCGTGCAGACGTGCAGGTGCTCGGTGTACACAGGTGTGTGCAGTGCTGCTCCGGATAGTGGTTTTCTTTCGACAGCTCCGGAGGTGTGAGTTAACTGTCTAATAGTGTGACAAAAAGACAGACAATGACTCACAGACAAAAATAAACACACAACACGTAAATCCTTTACACTGAGAGCTCCTCTCTCAATCCTTCTCTCTCCCACTGTTTAACCCAAACGAAGGAAAAGATTAGCATTACCCTGGCCCCTATATGTAATCCCACATGATATCTAGGTAAACGTTGGCAGCTGCCTCTTGTTTACCTTTCAAATCAATACGGTCTTACAACAGAGTCTCGCTTCTTTCCAGGCTGACCCACTTCCCTGACCCGGAAACGAACTGTCAGACCAGCCCTTCCAGATACTTCTCCTCCCTTTCTTTAGCGCCCTCACAGGTCGGGAGGAAGATTCATCACCAGAACTTATCTTTCCCGTCACAGTAGTTTGCACATTTTAACAGAGTTGCCTGGTACATACATGGTGTCATTCAATTGATCTGAACAGTGCTGCCGGATCCAGATCTGTTCATGGAGCTTTAATCAATGCTTGTGCAATAGAGTTTGCAGGGGGTAACTCCAGATGCTAGAAATTACATCAGTGGGATCTCAACAAAGGTGTCTGTAAATAAGGCTGCATTTACTGTTTGTACATTGTCTTGTGTATTATTGTTCTTGGGTAGCTGTATTTTGTGCTTTGCATACATTTTCAGCTGCAATATGTTCTTTTTGTTGTTGCTGCCTTGATGTTTCTGTTTACACCAACATTGATGTGCCAAAGAATGAAGGATATAAATCATTTTAAACTTTGTTTTATATTATAATGAAGGTCATCTTTATTTTGAGGAATTTCACTTTTTAAATTTCCAATGCATTAAAGTTGATTATACATAACATACAGACGTGCTCAAATTTGTTGGTACCCCTCCACAAAAAATGAATGCACAATTTTCTCTGAAATAACTTGAAACTGACTAAAGTAATTGGCATCCACCATTGTGTATTCCATATTTAATAGAAATCAGATTTTGCTTTTGATTTTTTATTCAACATATTATAAATAATAAAACAAATGAAAATGGCATGGACAAAAATGATGGGACCACTAACCTAATATCTTGTTGCACAACCTTTAGAGGCAATCACTGCAATCAAACGTTTTCTGTAGCTTTCAATGAGACTTCTGCACCTGTTAACAGGTAGTTTGGTCCATAGAAGGCCACCAGAATAATCCAATGTTTTGTTCTTATACATTCTTGGGTGCTTTTAGCTGTGTGTTTTGGGTCATTATCCTGTTGGAGGACCCATGACCTGCGACTGAGACAGAGCTTTCTGACACTGGGCAGTATGTTTCGCTCCAGAATGCCTTGATAGTCTTGAGATTTCATTGTGCCCTGCACAGATTCAAGGCACCCTGTGCCAGGCGCAGTAAAGCAGCCCCAAAACATAACCGAGCCTCCTTCATGTTTCATTGTAGGTATGGTGGTCTTTTCTTTGAAAGCTTCATTTTTTTGTCTGTGAATATAGAGCTGATGTGACTTGCCAAAAAGCTCCCATAAGGATTGTGGCTTATCAATATGCATTTTAGTAAATTCCCGTCTGCCTGTTTTATATTTTTCTTTCAAAAGTGGAGTCCTCCTGGGTCTTCTTCCATGGAGCCCACTTTCGCTCAAAAAGCGACGGATGGTGCGATCAGAAACTGACGTACCTTCACCTTGGAGTTCAGCTTGTGTCTCTTTGGCAGTTATCCTTGGAACTTTTTCTACCATTCGCACTATCCTTCAGTTCAATCTGGGGTCGATTTTCCTCTTGCGGCCGCGGCCAGGGAGATTTTGCCTACAGTTCCATGGACCTTAAACTTCTTAATATTTGCAACTGTTGTCACAGGAACATCAAGCTGCTTGGAGATGGTCATGTAGCCTTTACCTTTACCATGCTTGTCTATTATTTTCTTTCTGATCTCCTCACACAACTCTCTCCTTTGCTTTCTCTGGTCCATGTTCAGTGTGGTGCACACAATGATAAACAGCACAGTGACTACTTTTCTCCATTGAAATAGGCTGAATGACTGATTACAAGATTAGAGACATGTGTGATACTAATTAAAGAAAATAATTAGTTTGAAATATCACTATAATCCAGTTATTTATTATCTTTTCTAAGGGGTACCAACAAATGTGTCCAGGCCATTTTAGAATATCTTTGTAGAATAAGCAATAATTCATCTCTCTTCACAGCTTCTTCACTTTATTCGATGACATACCAAAGGCATGCAAGTATACATGATAAAATAGCTTTTAATTTCATCACTTTTCAGGAGGAATGAAGCATTATTTCAACGAGCTGTAAGGGTACCAACAAATTTGAGCACGTCTGTATACTTCAGCCATTTTGGCGGCACTAACATTCACAGCCTTACTTTACACAGTGCTTGCTACCTTTGAGAAAATCGATACGTTAGGATTATCATAACCCTGGTTCCCTGAAATACAAATGTAATCATTACCAAATGGGATACATCTCTTTATAGCCCAAATTACCTGATACTTATATCCTCATTTGCAGCAAGGGACAGGGTGGCCTCCTGTGCTGGGTCTGGGTAAGGCAATGGTACCTGAACAGAGGGGACTCAGACAACAGGGGGCCTCACAGAAACTCCGTCAAAAGGGGCTGCTGCTGGACCATAGCTTCAAAAAGCTTTTCCATCTGCCCCACAACCTGGTCCATATTGCCAGAATGCCTGCTATGGCGGCTTCTGTCCCCTCTTCCTGGGCGGAGGAAAGGGGTAACTCCAAGCCAGAGGACAAACAGGATATGATGAAGAGGAGGATCTACCCGGTATAACAGGGAGGGACTCTCTTGACCACACTGCAGAGGATGAATGGGGAAGAGACAAGGTGCTGTGCTAGTGTCCGAGTTGCATACCAGCCTCCTTTCTAGTGTCCTGAATGAGAACAAGATAAGCAACAGCTGCAGTCTTTAACTGCTTAGAGCACAACATAAAATCTGTGGCTTTGAGTAAATCAGATATATGGAGAAGTCTCACCACCTAAACAGGTGATGGTGATCCAGAAACACTGTGCCCTTGTCTATTACGGGCAACACATGAAATGTAGTCTTCATGAAAAGAGATTTTACTTTAATATAGATTACTAATATGCAGCCATGACTGCATCAATGTTACAAATATAATTGTTATATACAGTGTACGAAGTCTGGTGTACATATCGATGAAAAGGTCTTGGTCTTAAGGGTTTTCAGATTCATGAAAGTCTGTTTTAGATATTTCAGACCTGTGAAAAATGACAAAGTCCAGGCACCCCAACACAAGCACAGGTAAAAAGTCTGATATTTTATCAACACACCACCCATGAGGATTACTTGCCCTTCAACTATTTCCTAGTGACAAAAATACAAGAAAGAACACACAAGGTAGCCTAGTACAGTTCCATCTTTTTATTGAATATTAAGGTAAATATTTCACATTAATACAGGCTACATAAAGTAGAGCCACTATACGACATGAAATTTACTCCTCTTTAACCCTTTTTAGTATGTAAACAATTATACATGTATTTACCACTCTAAAAGGTCTGATTTCTTTTTTTTAAATGTAATTATCTAGTTCTTGGCTGCATATAAACAGTTTACAGTACTGTTCAGCCAGCAGCACAAGAACAGTTGGGTTTTATGTGGGTTTAAAGTCAAAATGGCTAAACTAAGTAGAGAATGTATCCTGTTGTACAGGCAATCATTTTGTTCATTGACAGTGGTAAATAAAACAGCCCACACAAATTTTTGTTAGGCACATCAAAACTGGTCTCCTCTTTTCCAATGTAACTTTTCAACAAAAGTTTACATCTCTCTCTTTTCCCTTATTATGCCTGTATCATCTTCAGTTAACATGGTTCAGATGCACATTTCCAATATGTGGTGCCCAGGTTCCAGTCCAGACCTGTAGAAAGAGACAAAGCCATTTGAATTAGCAACAGTGATGCAAAGCAGGGGTTGGGTTCCTAGTGTTAGTTTCCCAAACTTTCAGAGCTTGTATACATTCAACACACGTTCAACTGATTTTACAGGAATTGTCACAAGAGCTTATACTTTATATCTGGGCTTAATTCACTATTTATAACAAACTTAAAATTACATGGTGCACATCAAGGAAAAAAAAACACACAAACAAAAAGCCAAAGCAAGAGCTCCCTCTATTGATGAATTTTGCTAAATCCAGGGGGCTAGAACTGTCTGACTTCCAGCAACACTCTTTGAAAACTTTTGCCAAAGGAAGTGATGTTCTTAGCTCTTAACCCAGTTGTTTGAAATACCTTTTAGAATTTTACCTGCTGGGGATCTGCATTTTCTGCGGAGTTTGGGACAACCTTTAAGATGGGATTCCAAGCAGGATCGGCAGTATGTAATCCATTATACATCTGGCCCCCTGGACCTTCCGCCATTGTGGGATGAGGAGGCATCATTGCACCGCCGTACATGGACATCGGCAAACCCTGGAGAATAGGAGGTGGTGAGGGTTTGTGGCAGCTTGGTTCTTTGTCATTTCATGGTTTACACTGAAAACATTTGTTTCTGTTTAACCTCCCTCCCCCCACAAGATCTTACTGCTTCAGTAGTGGGTGTTTTGTTGTTTGAAAAGCATTTTCTTGAATTCCAAGTTAGGCAATCAACCACTAAATTATACCAAAACTACATATTTTTTAGACAAACATGAAAATGTTAATAGTAAGCTCTTGAGATTCACAAAACACAACATTTAATGCATTTACTTTAGGGAAATCCATGAAGTTACTAGGCATGGGCTGATGGAAGGTGTTATTAGAGGGTGCCACTATTCCAGTATCATCTCTCTCCATGGGCTGATGCTGAGAAAAGGCAGATTGGTCTGACAGCTGCTGATGCATCATATGGTTACCCATGAGGGGCTGGGACCACCCAGACATGGCCTCTGAAAGAACAAATGAGGTGCTCATTTGCATTTTAAACAGTTTCTTTTTATTTGTATTTTACACACAAAAAACAGTAAATTGTAATGCGTTATACCTGAAAACAAGACAGTTTCATGGTCTCAATTTTAACACAAATTAAGGTGTCAAAAGCCTATTTCACCCTCAATGTACTATTTGCTTAATCCAGACCCATGTTTCCTTTTTTTATTTGGGAAGAGTTCACTTTATAAAATGAAAAAGTAAAAAAGTAAATCAAACAAATTAAAGTGGGATGCCTAGCAGCAGACAGAGACTACATGCTTAAACTTGATCACTGTCTCCTGCTCCTTAAATCCGTCAAGTGCACACCTTCAATGACAAATTCATAATGCGGTTATCTGGAGCAGTCTTTTCAGGCTCCAAATATAACGGTCTAGCCAAGGTTGAACAAGACCTCAATGTATTACCAAGGTCATAGTCAATGGTAAATGGAACATTGCATCTGACCTAGTATGCTCTGAAGAAGTCAGGTCGCTTATAATATGCAGGAACCAAATACTACATGTTACCCTTCAGAAATACAATGCTAGTAGTGAACACAAGCAAGCTTCAACAGAACTTCTATCCAAACTGAATCTTATCCAAAAATGTTCCACTATAATACATAAACAGAAAACATAACAGCCCCTTACCTGAAGCACTGCCTACACCAAACGACCAAATTCCCCCGTGTCCGACTGGGGCTGTATAGTTGGTGTTGAGAAGTGCTGGATTGACGGAGCCGGTCTGCCGAATGCGAGCCAGTCTCTCTGTGCCGATGGGAGGGGGCACCTTGCGATCCTGGCTGGAGCTGCTGCTTTTAGCTTGAATCATGGTAGAAGCAGCGGTGGAAGCAGACAGAGGAGAGGACGTGCCAGAAGACACAGATGGAACGGGAGATTCGCCTGTTCAAACATTAAACAAAAACATGGATATTAATGAAAAATTACTATTCCACTAAAGAAAAACTGTTCATTTTCCCAAATAACATTGGCCTTATTTGAACTCACATTTCATACCATCTTTGGACTGTAGGGTGGAGGTGGGAGTCTCAAATGTTTATGTAATCCGATGGAACATTTTAAACCGACAATTGTTTTTTGCAAGCTAGAATGAGGTCAGTCAACCAAGAAATACACCAGCAGCACAGCACACTTTTGTAAAGTGTCAGTGCTTTATTGAAATCCAGAATGCAGTAACTTATTGGCAACAGAAATATGGGGAGCTTTGAAAACCATTTGCATATCTGACATTAAAATTAATAAATAAGCAAAAAAAAAAAAACCACAATGACACAGCATGCAACAGTGTTAGATTTAGACATGTTACCCAAGACAGTCTTTTCACAACACACAGCAAATACTAGTACATACATGAGGTTGAAGCGCTCCAAGGGTGTGGGGAGAAATGTTGTCTGCTGAAGCTGGGAGTCCCTACGGGAGCGTGTCCTTGTAAAAAGACTGGGCTCCCTGATATGCTTGTGGCAAAGCTTGTCAGTGGCGTAGAAGAGGAAGAAATAGAATTGCCAGAAGGGTCTAGAGCATGCATTCCTGAAAATACACATGAGAAAATGGGTTTAAATTTTTTCAATTTAAAATAAATGTATTTACTTATACAACTAAAATTAGGGGAACCGACTTGGCAAAACACAAATTGTGTGTATAATCCAAACAGTTATAATTAGAGGTTCTGTTTTCAGGGTTTATTGTTTATTTTTTAAATTTAGTAGTCGCCAATTGATTTTACCCAGTTTTTCTCCCAATTTGAAATAGCCAATTGTATTTTTAGGCTCAGCTCATCACTACCACCCCCATGCTGACTCGGGAGCGGCGAAGACTAAAACATGCTGTTCTCCGAAACATGTGTTGTCAGCAGACCGCTTCTTTTCACTCTGCAGCCCTGCCAAGCAGCCAACCCAGAGCTACAGCGTAGGAGGATAATGCAGCTCTGGGCAGCTTACAGGCAAGCCCACAGGGGTTGCTGGTGCGCGGTGAGCTGAGGACACCCTGGCTGACCTGGGCCCTCTCCCCCAGGGCAGCATGCGACCAATAGTGTGCCACCCACTGGGAACTCCAGTCCACGATCGGCAGTAGAATAGCCTAGACTCGAACTGGCGACCTCCACGCTATAGGGTGCATTCCTGCACTCCACACCTTTACCTGATGCTCCACTCAGGAGCCCTTCGTTTATTTTTAAAGTATTTCTTTTTTCAAGTCTCGAATTCTGCATTCACCGGGCTGGGGAAAAATCTAGTTATTTTATCAAACTATTAACAAATAAAACATCAGAAGCTTTACATTTGTAATATACTTCCACCTAATACACTTTTAAACTACAGTTCCCTTTGGAGGGTAGGAACCAAGCTTCATTAGGACTGAACCCAAAATCAGAACCTCTAATCATAAGACGAGTTATTTAGCAACTTGTAAGCAGAAAAAATGCACATTATTTGGGATAGTTAAAGATCAGTTAATGAATGCGTTCATAAAATGATGTGGAAGTAGTTAGAACTCCTGATTGGACTGAACACCTGTACTGATGCATTCATAAAATGATGTGGAAGTAGTTAGAACTCCTGATTGGACTGAACACCTGTACTGATGCATTCATAAAATGATGTGGAAGTAGTTAGAACTCCTGATTGGACTGAACACCTGTACTGATGAGTCAGTCATGGAAATTAATTAGAACAGTCTGAAATCTTGGAAATGGACATAAAAAACACATTTGATTAGGAGATTCCTTTAAAAAAAAAATGCATTGTGTCATGCACTGAAAATACACATTTGCGAGTAACTGTAAATTGTTTGGTTGTATATGCATGTAGTATTCCTGTGTCAGCCAATCTGTATCGAGCAAATGTGTAAGTAAGTGGAGTGGAAGTTTACGGGTGAAAATCTGGTGAACAAATAGCAACAGAAGTGCGAGCAAAGTGGCAAATATCACTGCTAAGCAGAGAACTGAACTATCCAAAAGGGGACATTTCATGAAAGTGGTGGCATGATGTTTTGTACAACATGTAATGTTCCTGTGGATTACAAACTAAAAGCAAGCTGTGACATATTCAAAGCAATTTACACAAAAGGAGCTATAAACTGTTGAATATGTAGTAGGAAAGACCGCTATACAAAAAAAGGTGAGCGAGCTGTTTTCTGTAAAGACATAACAAATGCATTGGAGAAGAGAAGTTTACCGACTTGGAAGCTTTCTTTACAACACACTGTTTCAGAATCATGGAAACCTCCAAGTTTTGTCCTCTAAAAAGTAACAGTTAAACTTGTCAGTAGTCAAAAGCAATAGTCTTTATATTACTATTCTATACTATACTATAAATAGGTGTACTATTTCAAAGCTCTTGCGTATGTTGATGTAGCTAAAACTACAATAATTGGTGACCTTTCCGTGAATTATTGTTTTTTTCCCCCCACGCACCTCTCCCACAAAATGTACAATTACTGATGAGTCCAGGACAGAGAGAGAAATTGATTCACATCCCAGTACAATTTGTTAGCTTCAATCTGGGTTTTACATTCTTAATGGTGGTCAGGTCAAATGCTGAATGTATTGACCCGGGTGCATGGTATTTAAGGATACGACTTTGTGATCCTATGTTTGACCAGGTCCAACATTACAATTTACCCTTTCCAGTCCGATGTCAGACCCTGCCCGACATCATCAAAAAGACTAAAAGCACAGGTCTGTAGCGTTTTTTCTCCAGAGAAAGCAGAGAAAACCTTTTAATGGCCGAGTGAGACCGACAGGAGCCGAATGAAGCCGAACCCCACCACCCCCGCTAAGAGCCGAATGAAGCCGAACCCCCCCACCCCCCCAAAAATAAAAAACAAAAAAAGGGCGTATCTGATAAACAAAGGAGATAGCTGCATCTGCATCAAGCACTCAAAGAATATCACAGACATTTGCAGAGGTTTTTGAAATGTTATAGTAATAAAATAATGACTTGGATCGCATTATTGAGGAGTTTGGTGATAAAACGAGTGATTAGGAGAGGATTTATCAGTATGCACATTATAAAGAGGTATGTGAAATACAGCGAACAAGGGGTGGAGCTTGGCTGGAGATGCAGTACTGAGTGTCCTTTTGCAATTCAGTGCCTTTTAAACCTGTTTTACTCTGAAAAAAAAAAATGTAAACAGCACGTGTAAGATAAACAACGTGTGTGAAAATAGGTTGGACCGGAAGCACCTGACAAGTGCTAAATAAATGGACCGCAAAGAACATAAGAACATAAGAAAGTTTACAAATGAGAGGAGGCCATTCAGCCCATCTTGCTCGTTTGGTTGTTAGTAGCTTATTGATCCCAAAATCTCATCAAGCAGATTCTTGAAGGATCCCAGGGTGTCAGCTTCAACAACATTACTGGGGAGTTGATTCCAGACCCTCACAATTCTCTGTGTAAAAAAGTGTCTCCTATTTTCTGTTCTGAATGCCCCTTTTTCTAAACTCCATTTGTGACCCCTGGTCCTTGTTTCTTTTTTCAGGCTGAAAAAGTCCCTTGGGTCGACACTGTCAATACCTTTTAGAATTTTGAATGCTTGAATTAGGTCGCCACGTAGTCTTCTTTGTTCAAAACTGAACAGATTCAATTCTTTTAGCCTGTCTGCATATGACATGCCTTTTAAGCCCGGAATAATTCTATATATATTCTATATTACTGCATATTGAGTATTTTGGATTATTTTTATTGCCAAATAGAAAGTGAAGACGTGTTTACGAAGACTCTGTCTTTGATTCTATGCATCCAAAGACTTGTAATTAAGTTTTAATTGATGTTTATTATTCTGTCCTAAATCACCAGATTGTCAGTCCCAAACTTGTGACAAATTATATACTGAATCAAACGTGGCTAAAAAAAGCAACTGCGGCAACATCCAATAGAGCAAAAATTGAGCTGAAACCTCCAGACAGAAGGGGTACAGCTAATAAAAAAAAAAAAAAAAAAAATTTGAAAACCCCTGGCCTAAGGTGTCAGTGTTGGCGAGTCTCCGCTGCTCTAATCATGCTGACCGAGCATTGCAGCAGTGGAAGATAAGATTGAAAATAAAAGGCACTACTGTTTTTACAAGAACTGGTCTGGACAATTTTTTTTTTTTTTTTTTTTTGCAGAAAACCTTTTTTAAAAGGCATGTAAAGCAACTGTTGCATTTAGAAAATCTATCAGATGGGTGGTAAAAATCATTAACATAAGAAAGTTTACAAACAAGAGGAGGCCATTCAGTCCCATTCGGTCCAATAGTCCCAGATTTTCAGATATTAAAATTCAGATGTCTTGGCGTTCACTGTGTTCATATTATAGGATCATACAATTCTGGGTACTTACCCACTTCAACTACCAGTTTTTCCATATTTTCTCTGCACTATTGCCAGTTTGCCGGTGAGGTACATGCCGAAGGTGGTCACTTGGGAAGCAGGTAAACCAGCTCCTTAGTGGATTCCCGCTTCCCAGCATCTCATCCACCGCGAGACCGAGCGAATGATCAGGGCATCCAGCAGCAGTGCTTTGTCCCAGTCAGGTATACATGCCTGGGGAAGCTAATGCTGCCTGCAGGCAGATTCTAGCGCAGCCAGGTTTCTTCCTACAGCCTGACCGTTAAGTTTGGATTCAGGTTTTTGTTGATCAGGAACAGCTCATCCAGCTGTTGTGGTGAGGGCCTGTGGTGAGGGCCTGTGGTTCTGCGAGAGGGACTGCAGCAAATGCAACTGGTAGGCTACCAGGAAGCTATTGTATTTCCCTAGCAATGCAGCAAATGCCCCTGCTGAAGAGGCTCTTTTGAGGATCACCTCAAAGCTAGCACTGCTTGTTAGGAGCGCCAAATTAGGCGCCTGGACCAAGGCAGCAGTGGAAGCCTCAATGGGCTAGGCCCAGAGCTCGAGAAGGATTAGGAAGACCATGAAGACGGTTTCCTGCCTGGGCTACTTTCACGGGTGCAGCATCCGCTCTCTCTTGGCACAGAGCATGGGGTGAGCATGCAGCCATCTCTCTAAGAGAGGGTGATGGGGAACAGCTTCGAGCATGAGTAAGGGACGCAGAACATTTCAATCTGCGGGTTGGTACTGGTTCAGAGCCGGTTCAGTACTGGTTCAGAACAGGGTTGGTACTGGCTTGGTGATTTTAGCACCAGGCCAGTTCGGAACCAGTTCTGACTTCAGCACCAGGTCGAGCCGCTGGTTTACGCGGGGCACAAATGCCGCAGCGGGACGTAACCTGCAACAGGCCGCAGTAATTTTATTACAGAGTTTATTACAGAGATATGTGAGCGCTGACCTTTTGATACCTTGAGGGCGGAGTCATGATTGTGTGAGGCTCGGTGAGAAGCTGTGGTGTACAATATTCAGGTCTTTAGGAGGTAAATACCCATTCGGTAATGGTTACGTACTTGAAAGGGAATCGATATGTAATTTATGACTGCAAATTAATAGAAACTTGTTGCTCTTGCACAGCAGTAATAGCACTAATTTCTTACCAACTGTATAGGGCTGCTTTACTTTTGCAACATTGAGAGGCCAAAGGAACCAACTTTACACCACAACAAATACTAACCAAATGACACAGTCAAAATAGCAAGATTTTTTTGTTATGTTTCTAAAAGGCTTTCTAATAATATGACGCGTATTTGTGGGGGAGTCCATTGCATAAGGGGAGAGGGGCATTGTTTAAATTGTTTACACACATTAACTGGACCCTCTTCAGAGATCACCTTGGGACCTTTTGCAACCACAGTTTGGGAACCGCTGATCTACATCACTGTTTCAATGTGCCAATAGTGATTCCAGCAAAACTGGGCACCAACATGAATACCGGTGGACATTGGAGACTGGGTGCAATGAGCATATACGGTATGCAAGTGTGCTAATTATCCATGAATGGGACATTCAGTTTGCAAAGGTGTGAATGGAAGTAGTTACCACAAGCCATGTAATGAGGAAAAAAGGAAAGATCATGTAAAACAGAAAACTGTCTTGAAAAAACAGTATGTGTACTTCACACATGGTGTCAATTACCAATTTACATAAATGACACTGTCACTAAAATTGTCTTGCAACATATTGTATCATAAAACACAAATTGATTAACACAGTAATAAGCCAATCTTACCAATGGGACTAGTTACAATCCGCTGGGATGTAGACCTGTACCCAGGAGCCTTGGAGCCATCAGGAGGAAGCACATTTTCCAGCTGTCCCATGTTATTTATGTATGTGGCTGGTGCGTTGTAGGCTTGATCAGGTGGTGTTCGCGTGGGCAGGTGGCAAGCGCCCCAGACTGGGTTGGTATTCACCTGGCTATTATCGAAGATGCTGCTGAAGTGATTGAAAATCGCTGCAGGACTGAAGTTTGGAGGCAGGGCTTTGTTTCCATGATTGAAGTGCACCTGTGAACCATTCAACATGCTGATGGAGGAGAGCTGCATGGAAGGGGGCACGCCAGCCTGCTTGATGGGATCCTGCGACTGTCCTGACGGGACGAAGACCGACTGCTGCTCCTGCTGGAGGATGGAGCCAGGAACCATGGGGTAGAAGGGACTGCCATGCTGCATTCGGGGGGAGGCGTGAGGGGCTGGAGCAACGAAACGAGGTAAAGTATTGCTGGTGAGAGTTACGGAGCTGGCGCAGACAGTGACTGTGCGGCTTGTCGATAGGCTGGAGGGAGCCATGTGTCCGTGACCGTCGTGAGACATGAAGGGCATCGATAAAGGTGGCCTGCTGTCATGCATGCCGGCTACAGCAGGCTGAAGTGAAGGCACTGAAGAAGCCGTAGAAGAAAAAACTCCAGTCACTCCAGAATTATTGCTCTCCGAAGAACTGCCAGTGGCGGCCGGCTGCGTCATATGCCCTGCTGTTGTCTGCTCGGTGCTGGCAGAGTTTTTGTCCTTCATCACGGACACAGGGGAGCACGGTTCATTCTTGGGGGCGGGTGGTGCGATGGGGAGTGGCAGGGGAGGGGTGGTGGGAGTGGTGGGCTGCCTGCAGTGCAGAGGCGCAGGGGAGCTGGCAAGCCGGGAGCTGCAGACACTGGTCACAGTTGAGGTCACTGCTGTCACAGTACACATCTTGGGATCAGAGGTAAAGAGCTGCTTTCTGACCGATGAGGGAGTGGGGCTGTTGGTCAGGCAGGCAGCAGACTGAGTGATGTGACAGGGAGGTGATACGGTGACGGGAAGGGTGTTTGTGTTAGCTGTATAATCTGTGTGGGAGGTGGTGTGACAGCCGGGGCGAATGGCTCCGCCGTTGTGCTTCGGGGAGCTGTTGCTGCTACCAGGGCTGACGGGCCTTACAGGGAATGGCCCCCAGGTATTTGGAGATGGGGAGAAGGTGCCACCGAACTGTGCCATGGGCAAGCGGGGGTGCCTGATCTGGTGCATGGTCTGGGCAGCCAGCAAGGCAAGCTGGGGGTGGGCGTAGGCCAAAGGAAGAGAGACGGGAAAAGGAGGACGCACGCTCGTTGAAATGTTCTTGTTAAGCTTGTTGCCAGACAGAGATGTTGATGGCGAGGGTTGGAAAGACACTGAAGACGATGGAACTAATGAAACCATGGTCTTGTTTCCTGATGCAGTGGTGCTGGTAGCCCCGGTTGATGTAGTGAAAGTTGACCCAATTTTGGTGCTGGCACCAGGGGTTCTGATATGTTTGCGGGGAATCAGGTCCTCTAGTTCCTTGGCAGGGTCTTGAATCAGTGCGTTGATGAGCTGCACTGCATGTCTGGTTGATTCTGTTCCTCCCCTGAAAAAAAATAATATCAAATTAAATGAGACAGCTCCCTGTGACCCGATTAGAATTCAGTGTGTAATATGAACTAAAATAGTGTCAATGATTTCAAATCTAATAAACTGAGGTAGTGCACAATAATTCTGGTTATGTAAGAACATCTTTTTATAGCAACAGTATATTCTTTAAAAAAAACTTGAGGCACTGCTTTTAACTTTATACCATGCCCTGGTTGCTGGAATCGCACGATGAAGCAACAGTAATAGCAATTGTTGCTTACAGTGGCAGGAGATTAGGTTCCCGTAAATAATTTCCTAACAGTTTTTATAAACTTTCTTCCAATCGCCATGTCTTATGAGCCAATGATTGTAGCAAACACAAAATGGCATGCAGGCCAAGCACATGATTTTGGAAGAATTTCCTGTTACTGCAAGATATTATATTCCATTCACGAATACACCTTTGTCCAGACAGTAAACTGACTACAACACTAAATCCACTAACTTTCAGTGAATTATGAAAAAAGAAAAATTATTTCCTACAGTTGAGTCAAACTTGGTTATACTTACAGTAGATAAATATAGACACTGAATGCTTTACTGGAAAGAAGGACCCCAAATCTCAGTATTATATTGAATTAAATGGTCACCAATGTGGTTCTTTGTTTTAAAAATACATTTGTACGAATGTTCATGACATAACCGTAATAGATTCATTTTCATATTTCATTAATATATGAACTCATTGAAAAAGCAGGTAGGGTTAGACAATATCACTATCCCTGTACCCATTTTATGTAGTACTGTTACATAAAAACATATCAGTCTCTGGGGTCCGGACTTTTAAACCCCCCTATACTAGGTATACTTCCAACTATAATGATGCACTGCTCTGTACCAAACTATTATACAGTGCTGTTAATTTTGTACGTTAATACTGCCTATGCATGAAAAGGTGCAAAAATGAAAACAGAACGTTGAACTTAATTCACTGAAGTCCGACGATATGATGCTGCCTCTGTGCTTGCTCATTGCATTTCTGATATTAAAAATTAGATGTCACAAAACTTTCTGCATCATAACTGTGATAAGACAGAGGTAATGTTGCTAGGCACTGCCCACCAGTTATGTAAAACCAATGCTGTAAACTTGTCAGTTAATGGCACTATGCCTGAGTTAATTTTGATCCTGATACAGTATAGTCGTAAATCTCAAAAAACTACTCGCTTCTAAATCGTTTGTAGTCATTTTTGTATTACTTTAGTATAAATACATGTTAATTTGGATTCATATGTTGTTTTTTTTTCTGACTATGTGAACGAAAAGACACACATTTGCCCGTTTTCCCATTGAAAATAGTGATATTTTGAAATATCACTGTCCTGGTCACAAAAGCAAAGTTTGTGGGGAATAATAGCCATTTTCTATACTTTTGAGGCATAAGCAATTAGGAAATAACACTTACTACCCAGGAACAAAAATTGTGTTACATAGTGTTATTGATCATCTTTCCTTGAACTTCCCGATCTTTGATTACAAAGTACCTGCAAATCATTACAGTGTCCTGTCAGACATGATTTCGTTTGTCTCGACCAGCGTCAGAAAGTATGTTTAAGTAGCTTTTTATATTATCATATTAATTGTACATTGGAATGTTAAGGGAAAAAAACCCTGTATTTATGTGCAGATTGATTTAAAATTCAATTCCCAGTTAAGCACTTTGACGTTCCAGCGGGCATCTATGCAAAATAGAAGCCCGCTAGATGTGGAAGCTGATTGGCTAGTCGCACTCAATGTATCTCTCCATCCATACAGTACCGTGAAAAAGTATTTGCCCCCTGTCTGATTTTCTGCATTTTTGCACATTTTTCACATTGAATTTGGTCAGATCTTTTTGTGGGTTGTAGTAGAATATAGAATGACACTGGAGTGGCTTAAAAATAAGAAAGTGAATGTCCTAGAGTGACCCAGTCAAAGTCCACACTTGAATCCGATTGAGAATCTGTGGCAAGACTTGAAGATTGCTGTCCACCAACAATCCCCATCCAGCTTGACAGAACTTGAACAATTTTGTCAAGAATGGATGACTACTGCACAATAGAGATGTGCAAACCTGGTAGAGACTTACCCCAAAATATTCACATCTGTAATTGCTGCCAAAGGTGGTTCCACCAAGTATTGACTCAGGAGGGAGGGGGGGTGAATGCTTATCTAACCAAGACATTTCAGTTTTTTTATTTTTCATTTACTGTATCACAATAAAAATTCTCTTGCCTGTTCAAAAAGTGTTGAGTAGGTTGTGTAAATCAAAGGAAAGCAAATCCATTTAAATGCATCAAGATTTCAGGTTGTAACACAACAAACTGTGAAAATGTCCATGGGCGGTGAATACTTACTATAGGGACTAAGTATTTGTTTTCAAGATTTGTACTTTAAGTACTTTATTTTTGGGATACTTGTACTTTTACTCAAGTATATTTGTTTTGAAAATATTGTATTTTTTACTCCACTACATTTCCAGAAGCACCTCGTTACACGTTCTTTCAGCACACTCACTCTTGCACTGGCCAGGATTCTGACTGGATAAAGACTTGCTTGCTTTGATGATGACATAATGGGTGCTTTCACGGAGATCATTCCATTAAAAATCTGACCAATTTAGCCAACGAGTGCGTTCATACCCGCCGCCAGCCCACCAAAAAACATATGCAAAGTCAAAACCATGTGCCGCTGCGTCCCCCCTTCCTAAAAAAATAACAAAATAATGGCCAAGTCAAAATTGAAGCACATCAACAAATGTTGAGGAAAATCAAATGAACAATGTTAAAAACAAGCCCATTTAATGGCCGTTTTAACCAATTTAGCATGATTGCGTTGTAGGTAGCTGTCAGTTACTGAATATTTTGAAATACAGTACACCTTCACTATAACACCATTCATTATAACAAACCTGGCCCTTGCACCCCACATAAAAATTAAAAAAAAGATAATATTGCAATGTATACTATGTGACGTCTCTGAAATTGAGGAACGCTTGGATTAGGACCGGCTCTGTGTCACATAGGTCAAACAAGCTATGGGGTACAGGCATGGACCACAGGAGCTGCTTGTGATAAATAAACAGAGACAGAATAGTTCCACCCTGAGATTCCTTTTAAAAATGAATTAAAAATGAAATCGACTGAAGGCTAATTCTTACAGCATTAAGGATTTTTGTTACAATACACACATTGTCAACATCTCGGTCTGTACACACGGGATGCCACCTCACAGTGAAGTCAACTCTTTTGTCTTAAGAATGTGTATGTAACCATTCCTCTGAGACGAAAATCATTTTATGTTGCAACAAATCTGGAAACTGGAAAAAAAAACACACTTTTTGGCTTGTTCAGCAACCTTGCGCAAAGCAAAACTGATTAAAAGAAAAAAAGATACTTGAGGATCTGGTTAACTTTTCATGTCAAACTTATGTTGGGTTGATTTGAAATAAAAGATCAGTTTGGGATTCTTGTATACTGGATATACTATTCATATCAGATTGATTATGAATAAAAGTTTAGCTTCAATTGGGATTTTTGCTTTTTGTACTGTGTTTTAAGTTAACAAATTGGATAAAGGCAGAATACTGCAGACATGGAACAAACCGCTACATGTAATTCTACTTTTATTCACAATATCATCTCATTAACTTACTCCAACAGTTTACCATTCACTTTGACTGTCCTTTCGCTGTAACGAACCCCTCGACATAACGAACAAAAGGCTCGGACCCCAACAGGCTTGTTATAGCGAAGGTGTACTGTACATCTACTCTCTCACTGAGAATGATTTTCCTGCAAACACCACCACTTCCTGTGGTCCCCCCCACCCGGAGCATTTAGGGAACGTAGCTTCAATGTTTGCTTATGCCTAGCGTCAGGCTTGGGTGAATTCACGGAGATCATTCTTACATTGGCTAAATTGGTCAGATTATGCACAGAATCTGCGCAGAATGAAGACACCCAGTATGTTGATGCCCGACCAGAGACTTTTGATTTTTAAAATAACCGAATCAAACAACGTTTAGCTGCGGAGGATGCATTAGTAGTTCAGAAGAGTAACAGGAATCTAGAAGCAGTTTCAAAACAGGACTTTACATTTTTAACCTTTGGTCCTAGAACTGTTTCATGAATTGTGTGTTTTATTTATGGATAAAGGTTGTGACCAATTTAAATTCCTGATTTGAGATTTATATTTAGCATCTGTGCCTGAAGGAGTGGACTTAATCGTGTGATAACGCCATTTTGACCAAGCCGAAGACGAGAAGGCTCCTGAGGGCTCAAATGCTATTAGAATACGGATACGTTAAACAATTTTTTTAAAAAATTAAATTTTTCTAAGTTTTATCCTGATTTTATGAAGAACTAGGTTTTTGTTGATAAGCGTTTACCTCCGTATTAAATGAGCAATTAGTTTTTTTCAAAAAACATCTGGTCTGTTCAGGCTCTTCAGTTTAATCCAAGCAGTGGACCCTGTAGGCTACTTCCAATTGCGGCATAATAAACAACTTAATACAGTACCATATTTAATTAAAATATTGCAGCTGTTCTTATTTTGTGAAGTGTTTGTTATTGATGTGTGTGTGTGTGTGTGTAATATATATATATATATATATATATATATATATATATATATATATATATATATATATATATATATATAAATAAGATTTGAGTGCATATTTATATAGCCAGCTAAATATCAGCATTTACTGTTAGGCTATTTTTTTTTTTTATGCGTTATTGGCAATTGTGCTGTTGTGTTCATAAAGTTTAAAATGTAAAGTGCTGTCAGAGAACATGTACCATGTCTGTGTTGCTGGTGATCCGTTGAAATAAAGTTATTGAATGTCAGTCTGCATCCATTTGCATCCAGAGTAGTTGCTATAGCTGCTGATTAACACTATTTTCAACTGAGTCAAAAAAATAATAATATTGCTACTCTAAATTTAAATATATAGTAAGGACAGCAAGAAAGTAGACAGCGGCAGGCTACGTTCAGAGTGTCTACAGAATACGAAAGGAGATTTTCTTCCATCAAGCAAGAAAATGTCAATAATATCTGAAGCGAATAAATACTGTAGGTCTACTGCGAATACATACTGCAGGACGGGTTATTTTTTTCCAGGCGGATTTCCATGGGTAGAATTTAAGGGCGGCTACTTTTTACTTCTCATACTTTCTGTACTTTTACTAGTACCTTTAGACTTTTACTTAATTACTCCCCTCCTCCCAAGTAGCAGTACTTTTACTCAAGTAACATGGTTTACTACTTTTTCCATATCTGTACACACATACATGTGTGTGTGTATAATATGTATATGTGTGTATATTTATATATGTGTATAATGTGTGTGTATAAATAAATAAATGGCATATCTGATCAACCCCATGCACCACAGAGATAACATGGAAATAAAACAAAGGAGGCGGCTGCTTCTGCATCCAGCGCTCAAAGAGTATCAGACATTTGCAGAGGTATTTGAGATGTTATAGTACTAAAATAATGAAATAACCACATTATTGAGGAGTTTGATGATGAAACAAGTGATCAAGAGAGGATTTATCAGTATGCACGTCTATAAAGAGGTATGTGAAATACAGCGAATAAGGGGTGCAGCTTTGCTGTAGATACAGTACTGAGTGTCCTTTTGCAATTCAGTGCCTTTTAAACCAGTTTCAATGCAGTGTTGTGTAAAATCAGCAAACACTGCTGCCAAACTCAGTGTGGATGCTCCACGGAGACTGGTAAATCAACACCCAGCAATAACACAGTCCTGAAGCTCTATTAACAGTTCCCGGTTCCAATTAAGCAGACTTTATTCCAGTCACTTCTTAACACAGTCCCAGCACAGCAGCTTGCTCCTCACGCACCACCACCCGCCCCCTCGTTCTTGCGCCGCTACCACTGCACGGCCATAGGATGCAAGCAGCCTGAATGACATGCAATTTAACCCGAATCCAAGTCGCTCCTCCCCAAATTTGAACTTTTATTTTGGTCAAAAAAATTAAATGAGTAAATACGGTAGGTTATATATGTACATGTATAATAGGTTTATAGTACACACACAAAACAACATTATATATATATATATATATATATATATATATATATATATATATATACACACACACACACACACACACACACACACACACACACACATATATATATTTCATTTCATTGACAATTATCTTCAAGTCATGCCACAAATATTCTATTGGATCTAAGACATAGCTCTGACTGGGTCACTCAAGGACATTTACCTTTTTATTCCTTAGCGACTCCAGTGTAGCTTTGGCTGTTTGTTAAGGGTCGTTGTCTTGCTGAAAGGTGAACTTCCGTCCCAGTTTCAGCTTTCTTGTAGAGGGCAGCAGGTTTTCCTCCTATGTACTTTGCTCCATTCATTTTCCCTTCTATCGTGACAAGTGTCCCAGTCCCCGCCAATGAGAAACATCCCCATTACATGATGTTGCCACCACACCATGCTTCACAGTAGGGATGGTGTTCTTTGGTTGATGCGCTGTATTGGGTTTGCGCCAAACAGAACACTTTGCATTTAGTCTAAAAAGTTCAATTTTAGTTTCGTCAGACCACAAAACCTTTTGCCACATGGCTACAAATCTTCTGAGCGTTTTTCTGCATACTTCAAAACGGAATTCAAGGTGGGCTTTCTTGGCTAATGGCTTCCTTCTTGCTACCCTACCATTCAGGTCAGATTTGTGGAGTGCTTGGGATATTGTCGTCACATGCACACTTTGATCAGTCTTGGACATAAAAGCCTGTAGCTCCTGCAAAGTTGCCATTGGCCTCTTGGTAGGATCTCTGATCAGTCTCCTCCTTGCTCGGTTATCCAGTTTGGAGGGAAGGCCTTATCTAAGCAGGATCTTGGTGGTGCCAGGACTTTGATATTTTTTTATACAGATCCCCTGATCCGTACCTTTCAACAACTTTGTCCCAGAGTTCTTCTGAAAGAAGAAATGCACTACCCAGCAGAGGGAACCTACAGGAACTGCTGAATTTATCCTGAAATCATGCAACTCTCTACAATTTAACACAGGTGGAGGCCACTTAACTTGGTGTGTGATTTTGATGGCGATTGGTTACACTTGAACTAATTTAAGATAGCTATTAAAAGGACGGTGGACACTTATCCAACCAAGCTATTTCACTTTTTATTTTTAATTAATTTTCTACAAATTTCTAGAATATTTTTCACTTGGAAATTGTGGGGTAGAGTGTGTAGATAAATGAAAAAAAAAAAAAAAAAATATTTATGCATTTTAATTCAAGGTTATAAGGCAACAAAAGGTGAACATTTTGAAAGGGGGTGTAGACTTTATGTATACACTGAGTATACAAAACATTAGGAACACCTTCCCCTCAGAACAGCCTCAGTTCGTTGGGGCATGGACTCTACAAGGTGTCGAAAGCGTTCCACAGAGATGCTGGCCCATGTTGACTCCAATGCTTCCCACAGTTGTGTCAAGTTGGCTGGTAGTGGATCTCTACTCCAAATAGCTCGTTCCCTCTCATCCCACAGATGCATCTGGTGACTGGGCAGGCCACTGCAATAAGCTGAATTCAATGTCATGTTCGTGGAACCATTCCTGGACAATCCTAACCTTCCTAACCTGAAAAAATCCATTAGCAGATGGATTCACTGCTGCCATGAAGGGATGCACCTGATTGGCAATGATGTTCAGATATCCTGGGACATTCAAATGTTGCTCCACTTTTATAAAGGGTCCCAATGTGTTCCATGAAAACACACCCCACACCATGACACCACCATCTCCAGCCTGCAATGTTGACATGCAGCATGATGGATGCATGTACTCATGTGGTTTTCTCCATACCCTAGTCCTCCCATCAGAGTGAAACAGCAGGAACTGGGTTTCAGTGTCCAGTGTTTTCGTTCCTTAGCCCACTGCAACCACAGTTTCTTGTGTTTTGCTGAAACAAGTGGAAGTGTGTTAGGTCGTCGGCTGCCATACCCCATTCGTGTCAAGGTATGACGAGTTGTACATTCTTTTATGGGTCTTTCGGCACCAATCTTGTACTGGACTGTCAGTTGCCTAACTGTAGCCCGTCTGTTGCTCTGCACAATTCTCGTCAGCCTCCTTTGGCCTCTTCCATCAATGAGCCTGTAACACGGTGAGATCTGTGCTGACTCTGCTGGCGCGTTCACAGGGCTGCAGGAAGAGGGCGGCAGCCGTCCAACAACCGCCTGTGAGTCATGGCAGTGACACGGGGAGGTGGGAAAGTGGGTGTGTGGACTTTCCCCCTCTCTGAATGGCTGAGAGGCACATCTTGGGAGATTGTTAGCCCTATAAGTTAACGCTCTGTTGTTTCCTCAGGTCTGCCCTTTTAAACGCGCAGAAACGCTGGTCCACGACCGGAACGGAGGTTCAGAGCGAGACAGTGAGGGAGGGGAACCCTTGGGCAGATCCCTGAATAAGTATAGCTGAGGAGGCTAGGTAGCCGGCAGTGTAGGACAGTGATCCGGGACTCACGGGCAACGGCGACCGGGATATTGCTGCAAAGTGCAGCACCTTTTCTTTGTAGTTTTGTTACTGTTTTATTTTCCCTGTTTCTTTGTGCCTTCGATTTTTGCAGTATTGTTTTGAAGCACCTGCAAGTGCGCTTGGACGGTTTACCATTGCTTGGTATTCCCGTGGTTCTGTTTACCATAGTTGGCAAGCAGACCATGGACCAACAGCGCCCTCTGCAGGCTAAAGAAACCCAACGCACCCCTGAAATAAAACTGGGCACCTGTGTGGTGTTTTCAATTACACCTGTCTGTCTCCTGGTCAGTGAATTACCCACACCCCTTCCACAGAGCCATTTTCGACCACTGGCCTGCCGTTGGCTGGAAGTCCTTTGGGTGGTGGACCATCCTTGATACACATGGGAAACTGCTAAGCGTAAGAAACCCAGCAGTTTTGCAGTTCTTGACACACTCAAACCAGCGTGCCTGGCACCTACTACCATACCCCATTCAAAGGCACGTAAATCTTTTGTCTGCCCATTTACCCCTGAATGGCACACATACACAATCCATGTCTCAGTTGTGTCAAGGCTTAAAAATCCTTCTTTAACCTGTCTCCCCTTCATCTACACTGATTGAAGTGGATTTAACAGGTTACATCAATAAGGGATTATAGCTTTCATCTGGATTCACCCCGTCAGTCTAATTCATGGAAAGAGCGGGTTTCTCCAATGTTTTGTACATTCTGTGTATATGCAGTCAAATACATGAATAGTACACAGTGCTTTAAGGAATGTTGGTATTTTTTAAAATTATTTTGTATTTGTGTAATGCTGTCTGGCTTTTTGTTTACTTTCCCTTGTTTTTTTAAATAATTTTTTGGTGACCAAATGAGGCACGCTGCACTTGCCGTTCTCCAACACAACCTACAAAGTGAGTGGAAACCCAGTTTAAGAAGGCTGCACGATATCAATAGTCACGCAAAGCCACATTGGAACTCAAGACAGAAATATTTAAATATATTCTCCCTCATTGTATTATTAATTAGGTTATTTGCATTTGGAAGGATAATTTTTCTCCCTACAAGAAAACTACATGGAAACCCAAATTACCCTAAAGGTACTACCAAAATTACTGTGAGAAAGGTGAGACTAATTTTTCCATGGAAACCCTGCCATTGTTTTACTGACAAGTAAGGAAGGTTTCTATGTGTGGATAGCTATGTGATGCTACTCATCTCTGACTTACTAACTCTGTGCCATTATCCTGTAATATCGCAGCAATTGATTTGACAAATGATACAAATAACAATTTCTGTATTGCTGCACAAAAAACACCCAGATTTCATTAGGGACTTAAGTACAAACCTGATAGTGATCATTCTTTCTCCATTCTTATCTTTCTGCTTATCCACGTCAATATGCGCTCCAGTGACATCCTGGATGGCAGTGATGTTACAGCCTCCTCTCCCCATTATTCTTGAGACAACAGAGGCAGGAACCGAGAGTTTCTTAGATCTGTGGAAAACAAGAACAGGGGCCATTATACTGGTTTAGGTATTGATTATGTTCCTGTTATGCTACAGTGCAATTAGTGTTTTCATATAAACACCTATTTATTCAGTGTCCTGTACAACACAAGTCAGTACAATCTGTTTTCTCACCTAGCCATCCGCTTCTACATATTGTCAATCCCCATCATCTCCCCATCATGCTTCTAAACTTAGCGATGATACTTGCAGTCTAAAGGCCTGGTCACACAGGCAACTTTTGGTCGACGGCAATAGGAGGTACACATTTGTTGTCTCCATATTGCCTTGCAGTTTGCGGTGGTGACACTAGAGACAAGCCTGCAGTCGACAAGCTGGCAACACCGTAATGCAACACAATCATAATGCACATTTTTGTCACGAGACAAACATGCCGTGAAGCTACGATATAAAAAATGTAAATTAATTACATTAGCAAACCAGTAGTTCCTTCTTAAATAAAAAAAAGTCTGCATTGGTAGATTATTTAGTTAGTAGGTCTACATGTTTAAATGTGCCAAACATAATATCGATACTCTATTTTTAATTCTAGGCTTTTGAGAGCAAGGCGGCAGACCTGAGATTTTTTTTTTAATTTTCACTGTTTACTGTTAAAATGGAAGATGTTATGATTGGGGGTTAATGTAGGAATGACAGACATACTCCATACATGGCAAATTTAAAATGAAACATTTTTAAAACTATGCTACATATGTATTTTATTATTGTAAGAAATGGATTCACAGCTCAAATATATGTTATTGTAATTGTGATTGTAACATTCGCTTATCCACATACACATTGTACTGTATATCTATAGACTACATAAAATTAACTGGATGAAATGCAGGGTCAGAATGTATCGTATACACTGTCTGTCTGACTATGGTCTTCTATATTCTTATTATCATGTGACACTACCATCAAATCTGATTGGCTGGTATTGAAAATGTTGCCCTCGTGTCATCTGAAAAATAGAACATTGTCCTAAGTGGGAGACACGTCGCTGGCGTGTTGCCAGGGGGTTGACCACGGTGGTCACACGAGGCAACATCTGTCGCCCCCTTGTTGCTGTCAACAAAAGTCGACCGTGTGACCAGCCTTTAGCAAAGTGTCTGAGGAATATTTTTTTGTGAACCAATTTTACTGTATGTTAATAATGGTTTTAAAAGGAAACTGTCCGTGACACAGAATACAAGTTTCAGTGTCTCAATTAGAAGCAGCCACTGCATCGGGATAGTCTACTTATTCTTAAGTTATTGACAGTGTTCAAACGTACAGTGAAGTAATCTGTACAACCGTATAAAGCATTAGTAAGACCTTATCTTGAATATTGTGTTCAGTTCTGGTCACCTCGCTATAAAAAAAAAAGATACTGATGCTCTAGAAAGAGTGCAAAGAAGAGCGACCAGAATTATTCCGGGTTTAAAAGGCATGTCATATGCAGACAGGCTAAAAGAATTGAATCTGTTCAGTCATGAACAAAGAAGACTATGCGGCGACCTAATTCAAGCATTCAAAATACTAAAAGGTATTGACAATGTCGACCTAAGGGACTTTTTCGACCTGAAAAAAGAAACAAGGACCAGGGGTCACAAATGGAGATTAGATAGAGGAGCATTCAGAACAGAAAATAGGAGGCACATTTTTTACACAGAAAATCGTGAGGGTCTGGAACCAACTCCCTAGTAATGTTGTTGAAGCTGACACCCTGGGATCCTTCAAGAAGCTGCTTGATGAGATTCTGGGATCAATAAGCTACTAACAACCAAACGAGCAAGATGGGCCGAATGGCCTCCTCTCGTTTGTAAACTTCTTATGTTCTTAACATATTGTACAACTTTATGGTGTTCTTTTAAAGTTTTAAAAAACATGCATGGCTATGCCTTTTTTCAGCATTTTGTTGTAGTAATATATAAAACTGTTTATAGTATAACGTTTAAGCAAGTGTGATTTTTGTGAATTACCGTAACTAAATTTACAGTAGTTAATCTCAAATTTTTAGTAAGCCTTCATTTTATAACTTGCATGATGTACTGTATACCGTGATATAAATGTTACCAGGGTATTTTTTTGACGGTTATCATAGCATTTTAAGAAACCCCCAAAGTTACCAAGATAACAACTGCTCAGCATATTACAATCACCACAGTGCAGGGAAGGGTTTACAGTCAATATCATTGTATTAGTAAAATGATGCAGACCTCCAAGGACTACTGCAAGTAAGACAAATTCTATTAAAAATAAATTATATTTAAATGTTAAAACCTACATTTACCCAAAGCCTTATTTAAAAGATATTTATAGCTGTGATTGAATCAAACTGCATTTACAGTGTTGTGATTAATATTTCTAAAATTACATCTTTATTACACAGCAACTTTCAATTAGATAAGTTGCAATTATCTTATTTAAATATTAGAATTGATTTGTAGAATAAAGCACACAGTGACATAGTAACAGTACACACCACCAACATTCTGAAGGAGTAAAAAAAAAAAAAAAAAACACATTTACCTTCTTACGACCTCTTTCCAACCATCCTCTCTTTTCTGGCCTCTTTTTGGACTGGTCAAGTTCATTTTTCCATTTGGAGAAGATACTGGCAGTGATACAGTTTTAAATGTGGCAGACAATGAATTTGTATTCATGTCACTGATGTAGTCTTGTGGTCTGAAAATCAAATTAAGACTCATTACAAAAAACAAATGTGGATAACAAGTAAACAAGAGACAGCAAGAAAGCATTTTTAAATCTCACACCACAAGATTCAAAATATGGTAATGACACAGAGGAAATAAATAATAACCTTCTCATAACCCCTTCAAAATGGATAACCAGTGCTAGCACTAGGCTAAATCCCTTCTCAGGATGTTCAACACTGGTCCTTGGGCATTTGGTTTAAACAAACAGTCTCTTACACATACTCTTTAAATCTGCCTTGCTCTTCAGTGTACAGAAAAGATAGTAGCCATGCTCCTGGAAACAGTATGTAGTAAGTCTTCTCTGCACATTAAATCGCGAATTCAGCTGTTTTGAACCAATCATGGCAACAAAAACAAATGACTGTATGCTGGCAAGTCTGTCTTACTAGCCATTACAGTATTTGAGGGACCACGATGAATTTGAAGGCGGGTCTTGTCAATCAAGACAATTTTATAGCCTGGCAATTACATACATTTATAACTTTGTCTTGATTATTGAAATTTTTTGTTTGTCGGTATACCAGCCACTAAAAATGCTTAAGCCTGTCCAGAAGGCAGCTGCCAGACTGCTTTCTCATACTCGTTGTTCTTAACATATTACTCCAGTGCTCAGGTCAACTGGTTATTAGTGAGCTACCAAATTGATTTTAAAAAGTTGCTGTACTAACTTAAAAGGTCCTTCGTGGATTAGGGCCATCTTATCTTCAAGAACTACTAACTGTATATTCCTACTCATTCTTTGAGATCAGAAAATGCAGAACTTTTAGTTGTTCAAAAAGTTATCCTAAAATCAACTGGAGTCGGATGCTTTTTGCTGTTCTTGAAACATTGGACTCTTTTAGGTCTAAATTTTTTTATGTGATTTTACACAATTGGTTATAACTGGAGTGCATTACATGCTGAGCTATTTTGTTTTTAACTTTGTACAGCGCTCGGGATGCCATGGCACAAAGGTGAAATATAAAAAAATAATTTGTACTCTATTACTGTATTAAAATGCAAAAAGATCCAATGGGGTCCCACTTACTTTGGCTGATTTTTGGAAACACAGGAAGCAAACTTCTCATCTCTCAGAGACGAGTGTAACATTGCAACCTGGCTCTTTTCCCCAGACAAGGGTAGGTCTGGAAGGTAGTTTAGCTCCTGGCTCTTGCTGCCGCTGCTGCTCTCACTGTTGCAATCAGTGCTGTCGAGGTTATCAGAATCACTGTTCCCCCCAGCCCCACCACCCCTCGGCTCCCCATGTATTTTATTTTTGTCCGCCTTCTGTTGTGCTAAAGACATTTGAGGATCTTGTAATATAATTTGAATGTTTTGGGAAGTGTCTATCATTTTATTTTTCTTGTTTTTCCGGTTAGTACTTGGCGTGGTCACCACATTGGCCCGCTTCTTCCCAAACGCATTGGTAAAGGTGGGGGAGGTGGCAGAAATGCCAATTGTGGTGGTCGTCGTTGCACTTGGAGGATCGATGGGAACTTCAGGTTCTGCAAACAGAAAACGGAAGGAAAAAAAAAAGTCAACTTACAGAAAATGAAACAAGTCTTCCAGCACTATGTAACTATGCAAAGTGACAGACACAACATAACTAATTAAATCGTTTTGGTCTTGGAAAGTCAAAGGACAAATATTATATATGAGCATACTCAAGGCCAGGACATGTTTACTGGTCTGCTGGGTTGAGTGGAATTGTTTTTCTTAGACTACATTGGTTTAGAGGGGAGTTATTCTTTCTTTGTTAGAGGTCTGCACTTCTATGACAAGTTTAAAATCTCTTTTTGTACCCTATATATTCAGTGCCTTTACCACTGCTTAATTTAACTTTTTTGTTTAGTAAGTGTTCACCTTTAAAGTATATTGCAGCCTTCTCAATGTTACCCCCCCCCACCCCCCCACCCCAGATACTTACTTTTTCCATCTCTACCTGCAGTTGTACTATAAACCAAATACACATTTTATCATAATTTAGCCAAATTACGTTACTATTTTTGATAAATAACTTCAGGCGGATATAAAAGGGCCCAACAGAAGTGTTAACTAAATCAAATTATACCTTCAGCAGAATATTTTTCAGGATCTTGCATTTCTGAAACCTCCTTAGTTTTAGCTTCTTCCTCCTCCTGTTTTCTTTTTTGCTCCTCTTTCTTCTTCTTTCTCTTCTCCTTGCGTTTCTCTCTCTTGGCTGCTAGAGCCTGCTTCTTGCTTTCTTCTCTGGACTATTGTAGAAAAAGGGTGGGATCAAAACAATACCCATGCATTGGAATCATTACACACTTGTAAAGATATACAGCTTTAACTACATTATCCACACTATATGTACAGTATGATCTTTTCACAGTATATTAAAACAGCACCTCAATTATTCCTATAGTTAGAGAAGCTTGAATTATAGTTTCATTAAACCAATACTGAGAAATACAAAACTAAACTCCAAGTACAAGCACTGACTCCAATGCATGGGACAAACAATCAAACTTCTGAACACATCAACCTCCATGTTACAAATTAGAGATGAGCAGATGGCTTTATCAAGTTTAAACTGAAAGTTCAGCACATCGTGGAGCCGCATACTCAGTGGTATACTGAACATGTTTAGGTAGAAGCTCATCCTCACCTTCTCCAAGTCCAGTTCTTTCAGCAGGATGCTTGCATTCTTGTTTGCTTCTGCAGCTTGCTGATCTTTGGCTTTAACTATGGTTTCCATACACTGGTGGCATTTCTTCAATAACTCCTGAAAAGGTCATTTAAAAACTAAACTTGGCTTCAAATCACGAACACACAAAAGCAACAGAATCCATATGGAAAATGGAATATAGATTAACCCTTTGCGGTCCATTTATTTAGCGCTTGTCAAGCGCATCAGATCCAATTTATTTTCACATGCACCGATTATTTTACACGTGCTGTTTAAAATATTTTTTCAGAGTATCACAGGTTTAAAAGGCTCTATCGCAAAGGGAGACTTGGTACTGCATCTCCAGCCAAGCCCCCACCCCTTGTTCACTGTACTTTTTACATACCTCTTTATAGACGTGCATACTGATAAATCCTCTCCTGTCATCATTTTATCACCAAACTCCTCAATAATGCGATCCAAGTCATTATTTTATTACTATAAGATCTCCAAAAGCTCTGCAAAGGTCTGATATTCTTTGAACGCTCGATGTAAAAGCAGCTGTCTCCTTTGTTTATGTTCATGTTATCTCTGTGGTGCATGGGGCTGTCAGCTACACCCCCCCCCCTCCCTCCTTTTTTTGGCTTCATTCGGCTCCTACCAGTCTCACTCGGCCATTGAAAGGTTTCCTCTGCTTTAAGAGAAAAAATGACTAGAGACTTGTGCTTTACGTCTTTTTGATGATGGACTGGAAAGGGAAAATTGTAATGTCGGACCCGGTCCGACGCAGGACTGCAGAGGGTTAAAGAAAATACTTAGGACAGAAATCCGAAGTATAAACCATATAAAACTTAATTAAAACATGAACAATAAAAACAAACACATACCTTATCAGCAATGGTAGCGATGTATCTCATGCATTCAATGTCAGATGGGAACTGATTAACCTCTTTCACTAGATACTGTACTACTTTCACATGGCCCTGTAAACAAAATTAAATTCTTAAATTTCACACAAACTGGGTACAAAAGTTGAACAACATTGGGATAATTCATATAATCTTATTTTCTACAGGACAACCTTTTCATAAGCTACCAGATAATACTTGGATTTTAACTTTTAAATTGGAGGCTGTATATAAGCACACACTATTTCAGTATTACAACTTGATTTCTCTGGACATTTAGCATTACTTCTGTGCTGTGGAGGCTCTATTTAACAGTGGTTTGTTTGTGGCTCCTGCGCACACCTTTCGGAAAGCTGCCATGAGCGGGGTGATCTTCCTGTTGTCTGCAGCATCCACATCAGCACCAGCCTGCACAAGGAGCTGCACCACATCGAAGTGGCCACCGTTTGCTGCCAGCCAGAGGGGGGTGTTGCCCTTCTTGTTACGGACATCAATATGAGCTCCTCTGTAAAATATAAGTTTTAACTCTTTAGTAAGTTCTTGGTTTAGGTAAATGGTATTTTCCGAAAAGCTTTTAGTGACACAGACCAACAAAAAATTCTGTATATACGCATGATTAAAAGTACAGAGCACACTCGCTGCAACGTCCTTCACAACAAGGAATGTGGCCCTGGATCCCAACTAAACAATACAAAATAAATAAATAAATAAATATAGGACAAAAAAATCAATGTTCCAGGCCCACACTGTCAACGTGCCGTGCCAAGTAAAAACCAGCACAAAAAATGAGACTTTCATGTCGGATCGATTTGGAACAAAAACTCTTTCAAATGTGGGACTTCTGCTTTGTTGGATTGAAACAAAACTGAAACTTTAGGATTTGATGCACTTTGAAAATGTTCATATATTTGATTGATTTTAAGTAAGTTTAAATTTGTGATTTTTGGTCCCATGAAAGACCTGTCTGCCTGTTGAGGAAAAGCACGGCAGCTGATCTTCCTGCCTGGGGTGAGAGCACACACAAACCGAACCAGGTAACTAGAGACCAATAAGCCTGACTTATTATACGTAAACTTTTGGAAATTATAATAAGATCCAAAATGGAAAATTACTTCTATGGTAATATCCCGAGTATCCTGGGAAACAGCAGATATGGTTTTAGGAAAGGGAGATCAAGTCTAACTAACCTGAGTGATTTTTTTGAGGATGCAACATCGATAATGGATAACTGCAAAACATATGACGTGGTTTATTTAGATTTCCAGAAAGCTTTTGACAAAGTCCTGAATAAAAGATTAATTCTCAAACTGAATGCAGAAGGGATTCAAGGAAATGCATAGACATGGATTTGGGAGTGGTTAACATGTAGAAGAGAAAGTATCGATTAGAGGAGAAACCTCAAAATGGAGCGAGGTAACCAGTGGAGTACCATAGGGATCAGTATTAGGTCCTCTGCTATTCCTAATCTACATTAATGATTTAGATTCTGGTATAGTAAGCAAACTTGTTAAATTTGTATATGAAACAAAAATAGGAGGAGTGACAAACACTGTTGCAGCAGCAAAGGTCATTCAAAATGATCTAGACAAGATTCAGAACTGGGCAGACACACGGCAAATTACATTTAATAGAGAAAAGTGTAATTTACTGCACGCAGGAATTAAAAATGTGCATTATATATGTCATATGGGGGATACTGAAATTGAAGAAAATTCTGTGAAAAAAGACATAGGAGTTTGTCATCTAAACAATGTGGGGAAGCTATAAAAAAGGCCAACAAGATGCTTGGCTATATTGTGAGAAGTGTTGTATTTAAATCAAGGGAAGTAATGTTAAAACTGTACAATGCATTAGTAAGACAGTAATGCATTAGTAATTCTGGTCACCTCACTACAAAAAGGATATTGCTGCTCTAGAAAGAGTGCAAAGAAGAGTGACCAGAATTATTCCGGGTTTAAAAGGCATGTCATGTGCAGACAGGATAAAATAATTAAATCTATTCAGTCTTGAACAAAGAAGACTACGTGGTGACCTAATTCAAGCATTCAAAATTCTAAAAGGTATTGTCAATGTCGACCCAAGGGACTTTTTCAGCCTGAAAAAAGAAACAAGGACCAGGGGTCACAAATGGAGACCAGACAAAAGGGCATTCAGAACAGAAAATAGGAGGCACCTTTTCACACAGAGAATTGTGAGGGTCTGGAACCAACTCCCCAGTAATGTTGTTGAAGCCGACACCCTGGGATCCTTCAAGAAGCTGCCCGATGAGATTCTGGGATCAAGAAGCTACTAACAACCAAACAAGCAAGATAGGTCAAACGGCCTCCTCTCATTTGTAAACTTTATGTTCTTCGGTTCTTATGAAGCACTGGTTAACTGCAGTTTCTGCAAGTTTCTCTCCGACAGCATCCCTCACTACAGCACAGCACTCTTCCGCATCACCCTCTGGTAGAAAGGTGGTTGCGTCCTTACCCTATGTCTCTGTGCCGGCAAAGTAGTCCTCATCTTCCTCTGCCCCCCCACCTCCACCAGGAAGAAGAGGTCCAAACGATCAGCAGACTGAGCAGGCAGAGAAACTCTTGGCAGTAGTTCCCCACCAAGAAACGGTGCTCACAGGAGTTGCTGCATGAATGTTCGCCGCAACTTGCCCCCTTGGGGTCCCTGAGGGCTACAACCGCAAATTGGCAGCAGGAGGACGTGTTCCCTTGAGGAGATGGGCGAACAGGAGATGGCACTCCCGTCTGAGGATGTGGAGTCAGACAGCACATCCTCCGTGGTTAAGCTCTCTGTCGGTAGAGCTTCTACCACTGATCAAGTGGGCCAAGGCAGTCTATCTTTGATGACAAGCCTACCGTCTCTCCTGTCCCCCCACACCCTATATAGGGTGCACGATGCAGAGTAGCTGGGTCTGGCTTCCTGGAGGCTTCAAATTAGTGCATTGATACTGCTGCCTCAATTAGCACTCCTGTCCAAGCTGTCTGTGGTGCTTGATCGCCAGTAATCCAGATGTCTCTTGAATAAGGGCCCTGGACCTGTGGCAGCAAACCCCTAGGGCTGCTGCTGAGCCGCCGGTGAGTTCGCTGTTGCTCTTGGTACAAAAGGTGGTCGGCGGTGTTGGTGGCGGTGCCCCCTTGTTTCCGCCTGCCTTTCTGGTCAGGAGCCCCCCGACCTGTAGGCACTGTAGCCCGCGGAGTCTGGGGCTGCTGAGCCCTAGGGCGCCAAGGCGCCATTTGCTTCCTGGCTTGAGGAGCCTTCCTGGGCAGCAAGCAAACTAGTTCTCTAGTGGATTTGCACGCCTTTTGGGAGCTCAGCAAAAGGTAGTCCACCGCTGGATGGAACATATGGCCAGGATGCTTGTGTAGTTACCCATCCGGGTAGCTAGAGCTTGTGCCGCATAGGCCTTTAACATTGTCTCTGTGACTTGCACTGCTCTTGTTTAGGCAAGACACATCCTTGGAAGGGATCGCCAGATGCGTGCCCTGTACCAGGGAGGCAATAGATGCTGCGACAAAAGGAAAATGGACTAGCCCCAACCCTTCCGTGTCAAGTACCCAAAATAACAGGTCAGCAGCCCTGGGACAGGCGGAGCTGTCACAGGGCTGCTGACCTGTTATTTTGGTCAGTTGACCTGTTAAATGTCAGTTGACCTGTTAAATGGAGCGCTTGGGCTCAGACTCCTCAGGCCACGGCACTCCTAGTGCTGTGATGGCTCTTTTCAAAAAGGCTATGAGCTCTGCAGAGAAGTGAAGAGGCGCTAACAGCTCGTTCTCCTCTAGCTCCTTAGGAGTCCCCGAGGCAGCAAGGGAGAAGGAGTCATCCCGCCCCCACTCTAGCTCTGCAACAGCTGCTTGCACCACAGGGGGAGCAGGGACTGGTTGGCCAGATACGCCTCCGTCAGTGCTTTTAACATCTGGCTCTGGGCTGAGATGGCTTCCCACATGCAATCCATTTGGGCCTTAATAGCCGGGTCACTCGGAGTGGTGGCAGATAGCTTTCTTGCATCTCAGAGGGGAGGAGGAGGAGGAAGATGTCAATGATGAAGATCATGAGGGGCAAGACTGTAGTAATGTGAACGGGTAGTAACAGGCATGGTACAAAATACAGTACAATGCTACAGCCGCGTGCACAGTACCTGGAATAAAAAGGGGGAAAAACACAAATACAGCAATTTCAACCGCAATATTATTTAAAAACGTAGTTGAAAATTACAATATGCTTTAAAAAACAAGACTAATAACTCCAACGGGAGTTAAGGCAGAAAAGAGAGATTAATTAATACTGCGTTACCGATCTGCCGCAAGCCAGAAGGCAGTGAAAACAGATTCATGATAAAAAACACAAAATAACGACTGATCCCAGGGGGACAAAACAAGCAGAAATAAAATAAGACAGGCTTAGCCGACTGCTACTGGCCAGAAATCGCGATGTTTTACTCTCTCATGATGAGCTCACTTGGTGTTCATCTCCTATGGGGACATCGCGGGCGTAAGACACGGCTTTGTAGAGTGTTCAGTGGAATCGGGTGTAATAGGTTAAACCATGTGTAATGGAATACATTTCGTACTTGAAAGGGAAACCTACGTTATTCACAACCCTTTTGCTTTAGGTGTTAAACATTTAAATACAACGCAGGGTACTAGATCTTAAAGTCAATTCCCTTTCTGCACCCTGCCTATTTTTTCAGACCTTCATAAGGATTAAAAAAAAACACCCTCAACATGACACAAATTTTCTTTGGACCAAAAATCTGGGCGCAATTTCTTTAGACTTCAATTTCATTGAAAATGATGAATTTTCTAATTCAGAAGCACCATAATTTAGTCCAAATAACTAAAATAAACCCTGTATCTACAGCCAGTCAAAAAGTGTGAGCAGACCACTCATCCTCCTTTTAAAGTTTCACTGTGGACTCCCCTGTAAGTCTCCTCTTTATACACATTGTAAACTGCTGCTGAAAGTGGCAGTCCTGTACACATTTTCATTTCTTCAGGTGACATTTGTGGTTTCACAATTCAGAATGAAGGAATCACCTGTTGATAAGCAGCTCACAGAACTTGTAATGGCCCTTGTCTGCTGCGATTGTTAAAGCAGTGTCCCTGGATGAAGGCACTGGGGGTGCATTGACATCAGCTCCTTTATCAAGCAGGACTCTCCCAACCTCAGCATACCCTCCAGATGCAGCCTCCATCAGAGGGGTAAGGCCAGTCTGATGTGGGGGGGAAAATAACATTTATTTAACATGAACCAGTTTTCATGCATAATTCGTTAATTAAGAACCAACAGATTTCATTCTGTGCGCTTACCTCAAAAGATAAATAAAAAACTACCCGAGTCATTTTAATAATTTCGCTACAGCATATCACCCTTTTTTTTAGGTTTTCTAATTTAATGTGCTGGAAGGATCCTACACTGGCAATTGTAAAGGTCGGGGGTATTTTCAGTAAGAGATTAGAACCTGCAAGTACATTTAAAATAATCCCCGTGGGTCACAGCACAAATAAGACTTCAGGAGGAGTTAGGAGCAGAATTAATCATTTTTAAAAACAGATATTTTTTTGTTAAGCTTTATACAAATCACACGACTTGAGCTCAGTGTTGTTTTGCTTTCCCAAGGAACAACACTACTCAAACAATCAAACCTATCTGCTCACTATTTAATATGTAAATAACATTATGTATGTGCCCAATGAGCTACTGATGTAAAACGTAAACTCTTTTCATTGAGCATCAGTGTGTGTGTGTGTCATATAACACACACACGAAAAAATTAAGAGACCACCGAAAAATTATCAGTTTCTCTGGTTTTACTATTTATAGGTATGTGTTTGGGTAAAATGAACATTTTTGTTTTATTCTATAAACTACTGACAACATTTCTCCCAAATTCCAAATAAAAATATTGTCATTTAGAGCATTTATTTGCACAAAATGACAACTGGTCAAAATAACAAAAAAAGATGCAGTGTTGTCAGACCTCGAATAATGCAAAGAAAATAAGTTCAAATTCATTTTTAAACAACACAATACTAATGTTTTAACTTAGGAAAAGTTCAGAAATCAATATTTGGTGGAATACCCCTGATTTTCAATCACAGCTTTCATGCGTCTTGGCATGCTCCCCACCAGTCTTTCACATTGATGTTGGGTGACTTTATGCCACTCCTGGCGCAAAAATTCAAGCAGCTCGGCTTTGTTTGATAGCTTGTGACCATCCATCTTCCTCTTGATCACATTCCAGAGGTATTGAATGGGGTTCAGGTCTGGAGATTGGGCTGGCCATGACAGGGTCTTGATCTGGTGGTCCTCCATCCACATCTTGATTGACCTGGCTGTGTGGCATGGAGCATTGTCCTGCTGAAAAAAACAATCCTCAGAGTTGGGGAACACTGTAGAGCAGGAGGCGGCAAGTTTTCTTCCAGGACAACCTTGTACTTGGCTTGATTCATGCCAAAGCTGCCCGATTCCAGCCTTGCTGAAGCACCCCCAGATCATCACCGATCCTCCACCACATTTCACAGTGGGTACGAGACACTGTGGCTTGCAGGCCTCTTCAGGTCTCCGTCTAACCATTAGACGACCAGGTGTTGGGCAAAGCTGAAAATTTGACTCATCTGGGGGTGCTTCAGCAAGGCTGGAATCAGGCAGATTTGTCTTTGTGAAGGGCGCATGAATCAAGCCAAGTATAAGGTTGTCCTGGAAGAAAACTTGCTTCCTTCTGCTCTGACAATGTTCCCCAACTCTGAGGATTGGTTTTTTCAGCAAGACAATGCTCCATGCCACACAACCAGGTCAATCAAGGTGTGGATGGAGGACCACCAGATCAAGACCAGTATTGTGTTGTTTAAAAATGAATTTGAACTTATTTTCTTTGCATTATTCGAGGTCTGACAACACTGCATCTTTTTTGTTATTTTGACCAGTTGTCATTTTGTGCAAATAAATGCTCTAAATGACTATTTTTATTTGGAATTTGGGAGAAATGTTGTCAGTAGTTTATACAATAAAACAAAAATGTTCATTTTACCCAAACACATACCTATAAATAGTAAAACCAGAGAAACTGATAATTTTGCAGTGGTCTCAAATTTTTTCCAGAGATATATATATATATATATATATATATATATATATATATATATATATATATATATATATATATATATATATATATATCGACAAGATATTTCACATTTTACACTGGTGATGGAAGACCATTGACAAGCTACGGCTATGTTTGCTGCTTCAGCCATGATGGAGAAATCTGCAGGTCATGCCACAACAGAACTGTCTGGACCATACAACCACCTGATGGTGGAGCTCCAGTTGGAAGGTGTGGGCAGCTACTGCAGATTTCTGCGTATGGACACCAGCACCTCCTGTCACTGTCACCTGACTCCACCCTACTCACTGAGTGGATACTTGTCCACGGCGATCGCAAAAAAAGAGAGCCCCACTTGATAGCTTGCGAATGAATGCTATCCTATCGAGCCCGACTGCGATAATTATGCGATCCATGGGTTGCAATCAAATCGCATGCAATTGCATCGTACGGAAATCGCATAGCGTATCCAAGCTTTTAGACTTGCACATGGCATTAACATTGGCCCTCAGGTTTCTAGACTACCTGGTGTAGGAAGTTGTTTGTAGTGTTGTACTGAAGATAATTCTTGTAATCTATTTGCACAGAGTTGCTGCTCACCTTTGCTCTGTGTTCCACATTTGCCTTCCTATCCAGCAGCAAGCTGACTACCTCAGCTCTGCCTTGGAAACATGCAAGAGTGAGGGCAGTGTTACGATTGGTCTCAATCTGGGCGTTGATATCTGAGCCCATATCCAGCAGGAGCTTTACTGCGGGCACATGGCCATTCATAGCAGCTAGCATCAGCGGAGAGATCCCCAGCTTGCTTCCAGTTCTAAAAAAATAAATAAATAAAATGCGGTGTTAAACACAGTTCTGCTAATATTCAATGAACACAGCAATGCAAACCACATCTCCTTGTACAGCTGGCTCTTGGGGTGCATACAATTTGTACATTAAAGCTAAAGTGTTACCTTGAATTAATCTCAGCCCCAGCATTGAGAAGGATCTTGATGATGTTGACATAACCCCCTGATGCAGCCAGGCTCAATGGCGTGTAGTCAGAAACATTGCGATGCTCTTTGTTTGCACCACGCAACAGCAGCAACTCAACCACCTAAAGAATATATGAAAATAGGGGAAAACAGTTCAAACATTCTGATTTAAAAGAGAGATTACGGAGACTTACAATTACATTTTTATTCTATAAAATGTATACTTGAACTTGACAAGAGGTAAACCGGTATGTCCAAGTGTGTGGTCTCCATAATTTAGAAAACATGACTATATTGCAGACTCTTTAATACAACTATACTTTAAAATAGTATTGTGCTTCCCATGAGTTGTCGTTTTTTATTAGAAACAACTTGCATTTAGACAGCATTTATCAATAATAAATAAAACTAAAGCGGTAAGCATCAGCACTTGCTACTATGAGTTGGCCAAGAAAGTTATATGTTCCCAGGCTGTGACAAGCAGGTGTGCTTTGCACTGTACCTCTTGCCTCCCCCCTGAGCATGCCAGCGATAGCGGAGTGTCTTTGGTTCGTTCTGACTGCGCTTCGATATCGCCCCCTTTGTCTAACAGGATTTCCACCACCCCCACATGCCCCGCCGTGGCTGCCAGAATGAGAGGCGTAAAACCTGAGGAGAGAGAAGAGGCCTGGTTACAGACACACAGGTTACTGCAATCCCAGACAGTTTACACAAAAATCTGCCATTTAGCAATAAAATAAAGCTATAACGTATCCCAAGTAGACAAGCAAACAAATCTTTTTTCAACATCTTCGTGGATGGACTTGAAGCATATACTCCAGGTGCAGCAGCTGTTACCTTTGAGTAACATGCATACTCAAAGTCAATGCCTGTATGGTAAATCTCAACACATCTAATGTAAAAAATACATACCTTTTTATGTCTGCCATAATACATAAAATGTCTAATAAGACAGTTTCAATAAGTCTTCAACATACCCTTTTTGTCCCGGTGTTCAATGTTGGCACCGCGGGCTATTAACACGGATACCAGCTCCTCGTGTCCTCCTGCACATGCCAGTGTTAGTGCCGTGTCATGATTGCTTTCCGTCTGAAACAAGCCAAAGTATTAAAAACGACCAATATTGCCTCATTCTAAGACAGATGACAGCATTTGTAAGTTGCTTCTCCCCCTTAATACCTGGATGTTGACAACTAATATTTAAAATAAAAACACAAAAAAAGACCCCATTCAATTTTTTTTTTATATGCAGGCAGTTCCTGAAAGTCACGTTGTAAGTCGAAGCACATTTTCCCATAGGAAGAATGTTATATACTGGGGTTACGTTCCTGACTCTTCAGCCAGATAATATAGTTTTACAAAAATGACCCATTATATTGTACTAATGCAAATATTTATTTAACTCTTTACACTCAGCCTGGTGATTTTTGTGCATATTACTCAGACCCCTACCTGGCTTATTTAAAAATACAGAACTCAGGGCTTTTCGCAGAAGTATTTATCAGTGTGTGTATGTGGTACTCCTAGCAGGAAATACAAATCGCCCCTCATCATGTGACAGAGTTCACAGCTTAGGTTTCGTTTTGAGTCAATTGCTCTTATCAGTCATTGTTAACAACAAATACATTTTTTTTAAATTACATGCATAAAAAAAAGCTACACTAAGTCTAGGCAATCACAATTTCTGCATTTTTCATGTCGAATTTGGTCAGATCTTTTTGTGGGTTGTAGTAGTATATAGAGAGACTCGGAGAAAAAATGACACCAAAGTTTGGTGCTTCTTTCATTTGTTTGGTGTGCAAAGTAATCAAACATGCAATCTTCAGGTGTGAAAAAGTAATTGCCCCCCCCTAGTTAATGCAACCCAATTAAAGGGATAATTAGGGTCAGCTGTATGAATAGTTTGGCCTGATTTAGGCCAGCCCTGCCCAATACAAATCTGACTAACTTTAGCCCTTACCAGAGTGAAGTTGTCAGCACACTGGTTCTACAGGCACATCAGGCCATGATTAAAAGAAATTCCTGAAGACCTCCGGGGGAAAAAAAGTTGTTCATGCCTACCAATCTGGAAAGGGTTACAAAGCCATTTCTAAGGCTCTGGGGCTCCACCAAACCACAGTCAGAGCCATATTGTCCAAACGGAGAAAGTTTGGGACAGTAGTGAATCTCTCCAAGAGCAAGGCGTAAAATAGTCCAGGAAGTCACAAAGAACCCTAGAACAACATCTAGGGATCTGCAGGCCACTCTCGCCTCTGCTAAGGTCAGTGTTCATGACTCCACCATCAGAAAGACACTGGGCAAAAATGGGATTCATGGCAGAGTAGCAAGGCGGAAACCACTACTCACTAAGAAGAACATGAATGTTCACCTCAAGTCTACCAAAAAGCACCTGGATGATCCTCAAGAATTCTGGAACAATGTTCTATGGACAGATGAGTCAAAAGTGGAACATTTTGGCCAACATGGGCCCCGTTATGTCTGGCGAAAACCAAACACTGCATTCCACAGTAAGAACCTCATACCAACAGTCAGGCAAGGTGATGGTAGTGTCATGATTTGGTGATGCTTTGTTGCATCAAGACCTGGACGACTTGCCATCATTGAAGGAACCATGAATTCTGCTCTGTATCAGAGAATTCTACAGGAGAATGTCAGGCTATCTGTCCGCGAGCTGAAGCGCAGCTTGGTCATGCAACAAGACAGTGACCCAAAACAAACAAGCAAGTCTACATCAGAATGGTTTTGGAATTGCCTAGTCAAAGTCCAGACCTAAACCCCATTGAGATGATGTGGCAGGACCAGAAAGGAGCAGTTTATGCTTGAAAACCCACAAATTTCACTGAGGAAGAAGTTCTGCAAGAAGTGGGCCAAAATTCTTCCACAGCTGTAACAGACTGATCAACAACTACAGCTGACACCCTGGGATCCTTCAAGAAGCTGCTTGATAAGATTCTGGGTCAATAAGCTACTAACAACCAAAATGAGCAAGATGGGCCAAATGGTCTCCTCTCGTTTGTAAACTTTCTTATGTTCTTATGTACATGAAGCGTTTGGTTGTAGTTATTGTTGCTAAAGGTGGCGTAACCAGTTATTGAGTTTAAGGGGGCAATTACTTTTTCACACAGGGGCATTTGGTGTTGTATAACTTTCTTTAATAAATAAATGAAATAAGTATAAAAATGTCGTGTTATTTGTTTACTCAGGGTCCCTTTTATCTAATATTAGATTTTGGTTGAATATCTGATAACATTCAGTATCAGAAATATGCAAAAATACAGAAAATCAGACAGGGGGCAAATACTTTAAGGTACACTGTGTGTGTGTGTGTGTGTGTCTGTGTATTTTTTTTTTTTTTCCATTCAGAAAAATAAACCAACTTGAAATAAGTTATACATGCAATGCAAACCACACTATTCTCTGGCAATCCACAATATGAAAAGATAATGTATATAACAGCTAGCATAAACTATATTATATATTTTATAATAGTTTATAGTATAACTATATGTTTTATTACAAGTAACCCAAAATATTGTACAAGTTCAGAAAAATAAACAGTTATACACTCAATACAAACACTATTCTCTATTTACAATAATATTACAGGGTGATTAGAAAGTAAGTTTACCACATCTAATCACCTTGTGTGTGTGTGTGTATAATTTTTTTATTAATATTATTGGGGGGGGTTGGGGGAGGGTTCTAAAACTTAATTAATCCCAACCCTATGGGGTCGACCTAATTTAGATTGGGGAGTATTTCGGTTTTGGTCCTAACATACACATATACATTTATAAAAGATCTGGTTGAAATGCAGTTTGTTCCCTTATAAGGTGCAGAATAGGAATATAAATGTGGCAGCCAAGGGGAAAAGAACTTTATGAAATTAAAAGAAATTTGGTGCTGTCAAAGGATGTGTTAACTTTTAGCTAAAGAGCAGAAATGAAAATATTACATTATTAAAATCAAAAAATGTATAAATTCTGAGAATGTTGCGTTTGTACAGGAACACACTAATCAAGTTGAAAGATAGCAGACAAAACATTAGGCTATTATTGTAAACCTGTTCCCTGAAATACAAATGTAACCATTACCATATGGGTGTTTACCTCCTCAAGAACTTCTGACGCAGTCATGAGGGCATACAAGGACTGTACGCACAGATCTCAACATCATTTTTCCTTCAAGCCTGCTGCAATCATGGCTGCAGCGACCTTGAAGGTTAATGGTTACATTTCTATTTCAGGGAACCAGGGTAACGATAATAACGTAACATTCCCTTATCAAGTATGAAATGTAACCATTACCACATGGGGGGGTGTACCAAAGCCATAGCAAGAGCAATATTGCATAACGACTGGAATGCTACAAGGCTAAACAGAGAGGCTGACTTGCACGTTACCATGAATACTCTAGTTCGAAAGCCAGGGTTTTGAGGATCCACGACATTCAGTCTCTAGAACCTTGTAAAAGGTATGGGGAGTAGCCCACGGTGTGCAAATGTCTGGTGACAGATGCACCCTGGCATAAAGCCCAAACAGTTGCAATGCCCCTGGTGGAATGAGCAGTGAGCTTTTCTGGAAGGGGCAAATTTGCTCGCTCATAGGCAGTCCTGACCTCGGGTTCTCCACAGGAATTCTGTATAGCCAGGCGGCAGAACATTATAGCCGGGAGCACTTAACAGAAAAATAAACTTGCCTTACCTTAAACTTTTGCAATCCTATGTCGGACCAGGTCCGACATTACAATTTTCCCTTTCCAGACCGATGTTGGCAACAGGCTCATCAAAAATGGACTGGCTTGTCTCATTTATAGGCCAGGGTACTTGCAAAACCGCAGTGGCCCTCTTAAACAGTGGCAAAAGCTCTGCTGTCAGAGACCTTAACCGCAGGGGATGTGCTGTCTGACTCCACCTCCTCAGGGGGGGAACGCCAACTCCTGTTCACCCACCTCCTCAGAGGCCGTGATGGACAGCACATTATCCTGCTGACAGTCTATGCTTATAGCCACTTGGTGCCCCAAAGGGACAGGGTGGAGGAAGGCAGACCCGCAAGCTCACACAGCAGCTCTGCAAGCACAGTCACCTGATAGGAAACAGCTGCCTAGTTTCTCCAGCTGTTGAGTCCACCAATCCCTTGGATCTGTGACTCTTCCTTGAAGGAGAGGCAGAGGAAGACCGTGAAGACTACTTCCTACATGGGCTTTTTCCCCGGGCACATCGCCTGTTCTCCCCTGACGCAGAGCTAAGTGGAGAGGATGCAGCCACCTCTCTGACAGAGGGTGATGGGGGAAGCAAGCTGTCCTGATGTAATGGACAAGTGCTCTTAGAGAAACTCGCACAAAACTCATAGAAACTACGGTTAGTGAGTGCCTCTTTGGCGTGCTCTGGCCCAGGCAGGAAGAGCACCTGCTGTGCTTATCCTCAACTGGCAGACTGGCCTTGCATAAATCACAGGGATAAGACCTAGGCATGATGCAAGCAGCAACACTGTATAGCACTGTACAACTGCTGCCTCTGTCTGCTCAAGCAGCAACGCTGCTGTACAGTAATACAACAGGTGGTCAAGACCCAAACAGAGTCCTCTGGTAGTGGACCAGGGATGGTACTGCAGATGGGAACTGATACGGTGCCATAGCACCGGGTCAGTACCCTTAGTATGGTACATGAACTGCAGCGGTACCGGGACAGTAACGGTTTGGTACTATACTGGTGCAGTACCCCCATTCACTGTTCAGTACAGTACCAGAACGGATTGGTGACCTCTGTATTGGTACAGTACTGGGTCTACTGCGTTACTGGAGGAATCAGTATACAGATGCCCACCTGTATAAGCTTCTGGCAAAACCACAGTCAGTAGGAATACGAGACTGAGCGAAACCTGCTTGTTAGCACCCTAACAGCCTTCACAATGGTGATGCAAGCAGTCACCAAGACTGCAACGAGATACCGTGGGAGAGACTGCAAGCAATCTCAGCCGAAGCGCGTATCGAAGCTGTGCTCGTGTTTCTGTAACAAAAATTAAAAAGGAGACAGAAACACACAATTATCACAGAAAACAGTAATAAAACAATTAGTTAAAAAATAATATAATTTACAAAAACAAAACTTTAATTTTAACTCCAGGTGGCGCTAACTAGCCTGAGGGAAAGCACAAGTCAGCCGACTCAAGTTGCTTGGTCCCTGGGAAGGGGTGACATGTGCCACCGTCTTCACGCGGGGGCCACTGTGGGATGGAACAAATAAACTGTGTGCAAAATTATGTACTTAGAAAAATACAGAGTTAATAATTATTGCATTAAATTAGTGCAGTACACAAATAGCGAGTAAAATACGCAGATAAAAAGCAACCAGTACTCATGTCTATGGCTCTCCCATCAGGTTCAGTCCTCAAAAGGAAAAATGCTGCTCAGATCTATGCGTGCAGTCCTTATATGCCCTCGGGTGCGGGCATGACTGAACCACAGGCTCTGACAAGCAGCTCTGATATATCTATTCAGGTTTCGGGGTCTTTTGGAGGTAAACACCCATTAGGTAATGGTTATATTTCTTACTTGATGGGGAACTACAATTAATTTATCCATCAGTGCTATTGACTAAATGAGCTTAAATCCGCAAACAATCCAAGTGCACTTACATGTGCGTCTATATCCACTGAAGGATAAAGCGGCAGCATAGGAGGGGAGACGCCGTTACTTGAGGTTTGTGCCTGGGGCTGGGGTGAGGGCGATGGAGTAGTGTTCAGCATGGCAGGCACTCTGCTACTCACAGCTGGAAAGAGAGATTACACTATCAGTAACATTACAGATTGAGAACACATGAAACACACAATGCAAATATACATGATGCAAGAGAGTGTCAACTTAAACTAAACCGCTAACCTACATTAAATCAATTTAATTTAGCAATAATTTGAAATTATTGAGATTGTTGTCTGTCCTCTCCCCTCCCCCCTTGCTATAACGTAGCTTTGTTGTTGCTACCTTACTATGCACCTCTGCATTTGTAGTAGTAGTAACTGGTCAAATTCAATCAGTTATTAAATTGGGGCTTAAAATGACAATCACATTACGCCTTCAGTGTAAAAACTATGAGCCTTATATGCCACGGTCTAAATCAAGACTTTGCAGATGCATGTAAGGGATGCAATTTAAGGGCAAAACATTATGATCAACAATGCCTTGATATTACAGCACTGCCACAAAAACGACATGTTCAATTCAGTTTTTTTAATAGTTTTTTTTTTTTTTTTTTTTTTTTTTTATAAAGCTTTTTTTCAATCATTTCAAACTCTCAGAAAACCAGATATACCCAAGCTGCATATCTACAATAAAAGATACCTGAACAGAAAAAAAGCAACCTTTTTTTGTAAGCTCAAGTGGAATTCATTTTGTTAAAATCAACTTATTCAGGATCCTGCATTGTGAAAATGGACAGCCTTTCAGTATCAGACTAAGTTAATTTCACATTGTTGCACGATTTAGCTGCATCTTTCTACGATAAAACATTCCCATTAGAAAATGGCTTTTGGGAGCACCAAGACCTACCCTCACTGAATGTGATGCCACAGTCTACTATGATGTCATTGTGAATACACTATTGCAGGAACAGACTAACTAACTAACTAACAACTAGTTACTTTAACAACCAGAAAGGTTTCACAGAAAAATGAGTACACTTAAAATATGTATTCAACAACAAAAAAAGTTGCAGCCTAGGCCTTATCTAATACATCACAGGTGACAAAGCTAAATACAATTCCAAGTAAATTATAAAGTTAGGTATATATCTGTGTCGATATATTGATAGATACAGATAGGTATAGATAGACATACATACCTAACTCAATAATTTACATGGAATTGTATTTAGCTTCGTCACTTGTGATATTAGGTATGGCCTAGGCTGGACAAAAATGGCTATTTTTGTTGTTGTTGTATAGATATTTGAAAAAGATACATGCAATTTTATAATAAACACACTAAAATATAACATGTATACATCTAAACCTACAACTACTTCCCTGCTTATTCATACATTAGATCAAACTATTCCACAAGTGCCATTCACCTTTTATATAATCTAGTTCCTCCCATTAGCTTTATTGGCATTCAATTACCTCAGAACTTGAGTCAAACTGCACTGATGCAATGAAAAGACCAAAAAAAAAAAAAATCAAGAAACCTGATGCAAGCAAACAAAGCAAAATGGAGTACAAGTTGCAATGAATACAAACATGTTACCATCACTTCCTAAAAATCAAAGTAACAAAATCTACTTGCTGAAAGATCAAACAAATTTTACTGAGTCAGTCTAACTCCAACTAATGCTTCCTATACGCAAAAATAAAATCAAAAGGAATGTCACAAGATGCTATAGAAGCTGGCCTTTGCTTCCATGTAATTATTTTCTCTCAACAAAATGATGTTGTATCCGGGATACAACTCCTAAATTACAAGAACAGCTTTTCAATTCCTTTGGCAGTTGTGCTTCGAGGGTAATGCTTGTTTACAGGCAGCCATCCTGAGGTGGTCTTACGTGCCAGGGGTTTGGACCGTTGAGAGCCATTATTACAAATGGAGTCATACCGCAGATAGAACACTGACCAGCGACCACCGCCGTTATCCAGATAAGAGCCAACATTGTTCAGTGAACCCATAGCCTTCTAAAGTTCTGCATTTAATCAACTGCTTTACTTCACAGAAGACGCATTTACAAAGTCACTGTCATAAAATCAATAAGCAGGGCAGTAGACTGCATCATATACGCCGCTGTTCTGGAGACCAACATAAAAAAATAACTTCTACGTAAACCCTACTTCAATTTTCACATCAACTCTAGCACAACTCTGATATGCCTTACTCAAAAACACAGACCTCAAACTTAAACAAATACAAAATACATAATAAACTTTTACTGGTCAAGCCATAACTGCATTATCCATAACTGCATTATTTAGGAGACTAATTACATACTAACAATTGGCAATATACCTGTGGTTGATGTGTTTTGGAAATCAACAAGTGCACTTTTCAGGTAAACTAGTTGTTATCAACTAAATGTTTACTCTGGACTTTGAAAAACTGCCAAACAAAGTTTTATAAGAATTAGCTGGATTAAATAGAATCGCTTTCAGTATATATCCCATACAGCCAATGCAATTTATCTGTGAATGTGGAATTGTGTGCCTAGTCCATGTAGTGAAACAAAAAAGCTTGTATTGTTTAATTAAGAAACAGATTTGGCTCAATTAGTTTAAAAGGGACATCATGTGATCAAAAATAAAACTCAAACTTCAAGCCCAATACATCTGTGCCTTGTGGTTCAATAAGAACTGGTTTAATTAAATCGATTTCTTACTATTAATTCCCTGGATAGTCTGTGGGTTGGTTTGCTTTAAAACTAAAATATAGTTTGGTGGACTTTAACTAGAGGTTCTGTAGCAACAAACAGAAAAGATCATTGAAATAAAAACACCTTGGCTGGCTATAGCTATAGAACCCAACAATATAGCCAACATGTTTTGTCATTTTCAAATATTAAAAAGGTATAAAATAAAAAACACCAAAACAATAAGACCACACAAGGGAGCAACAGCTTTTTTTTATTCAAAACTAGTAGCGTTTTGATATCAATTCATGCTTTATTAATATAATTTAAGATATCAGTTTATTGCTTTGTATTACGTACATCTTTTAACATGGACAGTGCTTGCTGCATTATTTTTTTAGATACTTTAATATATAGTAATTTTAAGTATAGTAAACGGTTCAGAAAGATCCTTAAGCCTAGATCACAGGTACTTCTGTTCTAGGCTAACTATTCCAAACATTCCTTAAGTGTTTAAGAATGATCATGTTTGGGGCTTGACTACAGGTGTAAAGCAGGAAGAAAAGGAAAAAAAAAATAAAATAAAAAAATGTCTTAACCCACCTGCCATAATGTCATCAAGGGTGTCAGTAAGCGTCTGTGCAGGAGTAGCAACCATTAATCCATCTGGTGCTTGGGTCAGCAATCCCTGTCCCAGCCCAGGTAACTGTTGCTGTCCTAACATCTGCTGGTTAACCAAGACTCGCTGGAGGTCAGGTGTGTTCGTGTTGGAGCTCTCCAAGTTAATAGAGAAATCTGTGGACTGCAGCACTGGCAATGGCTGGATAGGGATGAACCCAGTTTGGATGGGTGGCGGCATCTCCTCTAATTGCTGTTGCAGCTGGCTTTCTCTGTACAGGATGGTGTCTACCTGGGGCAACTTGGAGAAGTCTTCATCTGGCAGATCATCCTCTTCCTCTGCCTGAGCGACATCCTCTCCATCCGTGCACTGCTGGGCTAGTAAGGGCGGTTGTTGCAACTCTGGGGAGTCTTCTTTCAGTCCCTTGGCCTCCATGTACTCTTTGGTAAACTGCTGCTGCGTTTTCAGTTGCAGCTGCCGTTCGACCTTCTGCAGTTCCTTCAGGATCTTTTTCTTTTTCTGCACTTGCTCTTCCCTGCTCTTCTTCAGCTCTTCAATCTTGTCTTTGGTCAAAGGTTCACCCTGAATCAGCTCCAGCGACTGCAGCTGTGCCTTCTCGATGGCGCTAATTCTCTGCCCCAGCTCATTCAACTTGCCCTCAGTCTCTTCCACAATGCATTCTAAAGGTTGGTATGGGTGGAAAGGTGGCAGGAGATCATGCTCAGCTACCTGCAGAGGACTTGACCTTTGCTTGGATGCACCTAAGCACATGAAAAAATGATTGGAAATAAAATAAAATAGCCATGCAAAAAATTACTTGCCCAATTGAAAAAGTTTAAAATATCAATACACTATTTTTTTTAAACACTCGGCCCAATAGAAACACAGCAGCCGTTAAGTTTTTATAAATAGGCAATGCTTTTGTTAAGTTGAAGACTACTCACTTCTAGCCTTTGCACAGAAACAATTTATGAAATGAACCAAGCAAAAAAGGTGTGATCCCAAGCCAAATCCACCATAAGGAAGCTAGCTTAACACACACAGCTGAGGATATGGAGAAATCATGCATGACTGACTAGTTACTGTAGTGGCTCGTCCCAAATACACCTTGTAAATCCACCCAACACAAATTGCATCCTCTTATCTGTAAAAAGGCAGCATGTTTAAAAGCAACAATAGCATGAACCTGCACCATCTCTGAAATTTCACAAATCAAAATCAGTTCCTACATTGTAAACACTGCACTTCTCTATCGTACCAGGCAAGGGGTTTTGAAACCCTGCCCAATAGTGCCTGATCAGGGAAGGAACCTTGCATGTGAATGTCATTTTAAAGCAGTCTTTTTGGCTAGCAGATAAAACTGCTGAATTACAATTCTCCATAACATTAATAACTATGCTTGTGTGTACATATTTTTTTACATTTAAGTGTTTAACACGCACATTCAATAAATATACATTTGCAGAGTAATTTAAATAGTGGTTTAAATCTGAAGGAAGAAACATGGATTACAATTTCACCAACACAACCCTCCCACAATAAGATTGTTTTCTGTTAGTAAAGGTGAAACAAAAATCAAATAAATCTGACTAAAACAGGAGTGCACTTATACAGGGCTCTCTACCATCCTGTTTATATCCAAAAGGAAACCATTTCAGAAATTCAGCGTGGTACTTACCATACCATTACTTCAACATATCACTTCCATAAATCAGCTATCCATAAAATGTCACAATAGTAAATAGCCAAAGTCATTACCCCTCTAATCACTTAGAATACTTCTAAGTGATTAGAGGGGTAATGCACTAAAAGTGCACTACACACTATCCAATATTACTACTAATGCTAATTAACATCTAAAAAGTACTCGTTTGCAATGAAGCCCTATAAAGACATGCAAAGCTCAACTTCACTAAAAGTTGACTGAGGTGGGGAAAATTCTAAAGCCACTACTACACACCCACAACAAGAAAAAGAAAACACAATATAGACAGCACATAAGTTCAGTATTTTGTAAGCATAGCTGACACAGAAGTGTAGTTTCTAACCAATTAAAAGGCAAAACAGAACCTAAAGTATTTAATATGCAAGCACTATTCCACCAATAAAAGGAACTGACAAAACACCATTGAGCCATTTTGTGTATATAAAGTTATTTTTAACTTACTTTCTGCACCACTCAACATTCCCTTTAAACTCCAAGCAAGCCAACATGTACATCACCTTTCACAGATCAGTCAGCATTATTGGTCTCTTCTATAAAGACCCATTTCAAAAATGCAAACACCCATCCAAGAGAATATTTATTCAATTTGACAAGAAAAACAGACATATGACATGTGATAAAGCACCCAGATTTGAGAAACAAACCAGGCAAATTTTACGTTGCATAACACAAATCGGTACAACGTGTTTCTCAGGCATGCAAAGATAAGCATAGACAAAACAGTCTTGTACCAAAAATGGTATTCCAGGAGTTTATGCTACAAATGTTAAGCTGCATGTGTCATAAAATTCATACATATTCATATTTTATATCTGCATCACTGACACTAACCTGTAAATTAAATTTAGTAAAATGTATAACATTCAGTGTTCCATTTTTAAAACAGGGACACTATGGTACCTCTGTGCAACAAGCAATGTAATTCAATCATAACACAGCATACTCCTAGTGTGCCCTTCGGTTCTGACTGATTGAACACTGTCTACAGTCAAACTATACTAGCAAGTCAAAGCCTTTCTACAAATACACCAGTTTCACCAAGTTTTACAGTAAATACATACACATTCCTAATTAAAACCTTAAATTGACAAATCATTACTAACCCTTACTGGCCACAGGAGGTGATGCTGCGATGTTGGAAGGCGCTCTGTCCGGCTCCTGGGGAGGAACCACCATTGCAAGAGCTTGGACTGGTACACGTGGAGCCTGAAAAGGGGTTCAGCACTGCTTCATACTGACAACTAGAGTATAAATTAATAAAAACAGTCTATCCTCCACCAACATCCAACCAAATTGAAAAAGCAAGAAAAAGCTTCAATGGACTAATTGACTTTATTTTTTTTTGCATTAATGTAAAATTTTCTTAAGTGCTTGTATACAGATACATTTTTAATTTGTATTAGTGTTTACATTACTACCCTAACTCAATCTCTCAAATGAACTTTTATATCTTATTCATCCACTACAAAATACCGATCATGTATTTAAAAAGCTATGAGTAGATGCCGTTAATAGATTCTTACCTGAGAATGGTCATGGGAAGGAGGTGTAAGCTGGGACATATCGGGCGCAGGGACTGAAAGAATGTTGTTTGGATAATCTAGCAAGTAGGAGACTACATTTGTGTGGCCACCCTTAGCAGCTTCGATAAGCATGGTTGATCCATCCTACACAAAAGGGAAGAGAGTCAAACAAATGTTAAGACCACCGTCTAAGTGAATTTCTTTATACTTTGTATATGTCTCTCCAATATAAAAAAACAGGATTTGAACTAAGATGGAAGCAATTGTTTTATTAAAACATACCAGAACTAGAACAAAAATGTATCTGATAGTATGTATATCTACTGTTACTTAACTTATTTTTGCATTAGATTTCCAATATTTCTCTCTGTAAATTTGGAAAAAGGTAAAATAAATAAATAAATAAATAACTATAAAAAAGTAATTGGCAAGGTCAAATCAATCCATGTACTACCATGTAACGCACAGAATGTATTAACTGAATTCCACTGATGCTGTAAACACTGTGCTGGTCAGTTTGGGTTGGGGAAAGGATCAACGAGCAGTCATGAAAGTATTGCTTACCTTCAATCGGTGTGTAGGGTCTGCCCCGTGTGCCAAAAGGAGCTCAACAACAGCCAAGTGACCTCCAGCGCATGCCAGAGACACCACTGAATGATCGTTGTTAGCTGTAGCCCTATTGACATTAGCACCTATAACCCAATACAGCAATGTTGATACAACTTTATTAAACATATGAAAGTATGGTCACCTAAAATAAGAACTGAATAAACTAATGCTGCAAAAGTTTAAGCATGTCATCACAAACAGAAATTGCACTGTGCCAAGATCTTGAATATATTTTACATTATGTAATCATCTGCAGTATCTTGCTGTGTACCACTGTTTAAAATGTTGACAATTAACGAAAGTAGTAATACAACTCAACTTTAAACAAACATGTAAACATGTGTTTACATGAAACATAAGAATGCCAATACTTTTCTGAAAAAATAGTTTTCCAAAATGTAATTCCAATATCAAGTAACGTAAACAGTTTTCCGAAAAATTCGGAAAATTCTGTTAAGTGAATTTTTCAATATTCCAATAGTATTCCGAAACCCAACAATTTCTGGCATGTAAACATACTTTTCAGAAAACTTATTCCGATAGTGTACGGCACATGGAAACCTTGGCATCATTCCCACGCAACTATATACATATTTCTGGCAGAAAAAAAATTAAATAAAAAACACATTGGCAATAATGGATTAAACTTTGGACACAGACGAGACTTAGTACCTGAAAAATGGGAGTTGCGAGAACGAGTTTGTTTTGTTACTTTCCTATTTCAATCTCCATAGCTTAACACTCGCATCTTCTTTTACTTTTTGTAAATATTACAGCCCAACATGGATCATAAAAAGATCAACAAAACAAGATCAAGACAAGGAGAAAGGAAAGTATGGTATCAATTGTATATCAGTTTTGCTTGGCAAGTTATAGAACGGCATCTTGTGTGAGGGTGAAAATAAAAAATTTAAACATTTAAAAAAAAAAAAAAAAAAAAAAAATCAGGCTAGTCGCACATAATGGGAACTTCTTTATGAGCCTGGATTATAATATGTAGTCCAAGAGATGCTTTTCTATTGTGTGTTGTATTTACATGTTCGAAACACTACAAAACCAAAAATGGATGTCGGATATCAGTCACCAATCAGTTTACATGGATACATTTGTTTAGTTACGGATAAAGTTATATTATTTATTTAAAGTAAGTATTTGATCAAAAGCAAACTCCATTATTACAACTATAGCACAACTACACAGAAACTGCCTATACTGTTGACGCAGCAAATTAATTCTAGCTGGGTAAAACGCATTGAGAATTTACAGTATCGTATACTATACAGTAACTTACATGAAGTGAGCTGTTGCAACGGGTGAACAGTTTGCAAAAGGTGGGGAATTACAACCAAAGAGATGTAAAGCATAATAATCTGTTGAATACAGCATAAGAATCTGAAACTTCGGTACATAAAATACCTGAAAATTCATGCCTGTCTTGCTGCAGACTGACCCGAGCCCAGTTTGTTCCTATTCTAGTCGCTACTGTGTATGTGCACATGCTTAACATTTTCCGAAAAATTTAATCCATGTACACAGTTGAATTTATCAGAAATGCAATTGGATCATCTATTCCAAGTCTTGTAAACACCGAAAAAAGTGTTGTTTTCAGAAAAACAATTTCCTGATTCAGTTTTACGAATACATTTGTTTTCTGAAAACTTAATCTCATGTAAAACTTACTGACTGATGGTTTAAAAGTTTAAGCAAACTGCTTAAAAAGTTTACTACAAAACATACCTTTGCTGATTAAGAACTGTACAGTGCATAAGTGGCCAGCTCTTGCAGCTTTCATCAAGGGTGTCCTCCCACCTTCTGATTCATGTTCCTTTAGTAAAGAGTAGAAAATATAATGCAGATTCAGATGGCTTAAGATAAACGGATTTAGATTTTCTGTATTCTTTATCTCAGCATTAGACATCTCGTTGTTTCTCCAGTTTAGACGAGACTTGTTTACGAACAGTTTTTTTTTTTAGATCTCTGTACAATCTAGATAAATGCAAGCTTAAGTGGGCCAATTAATCCATGGGTAATTGCCCAGTGATTCATACGTTTTTGTTTTTCTTTTCTATGTAGCTGGAAGCTACAGCTATTCAGAATCTTGTGCCAGTCTCATCAGAAAAATACTGATTCTGTCACTATGATTTAATTATAGCATTCTGATAGCCATAATAATCTTGCTTTACCAGATCAGCCTCAGCTTGAAGGAGCACATCTGCCACGTCAGTGTGCCCATTCTCACAGGCATAAGTCAGCGCAGTGTCTCCTGTTGCTGTAGTAGCATGAACATTTGCACCTTCAAAATAAAGTAAAATACATATACATCAATGCACATCACAAACAATATTTACCTGACCATTTACAATTATCACTGCGGCAATTGCACTGAGCAGCTTGGATGAGTGTTTTACCAATGATGCCACAATTATTATTAGTCGAAATGTAATAATATAGGTACAACCTTTTGGTTCTGCATTTACTTGCTCACGTTTACTGGTTTACTCTACAGATTTGTCTTAATTTGGCAATTTGTAAATCTACCTCATCAAAACAAAAAAAATATAGTACTTCCACACATATACTGCAGGGAGCCTACTGGTGAATTTGTGGTTGCCAATAAGCCTTAACAGCTTTATTTAAAAATATATAAGGTAGTGGTTCTCCATTGACACAAGAGCCCCCCCCCCCCCCCGCAATACCTGCTGCCAGCAGGTACTTGACCAATTCAAGGTGGCCCTCTTGAGCGGCTTCCATCAAAGGTGTGGAGCAGCCCAGTTCAATGTCAGCTCCTGCCTTTATCAGGAAATCCGCCACTTCCAGGAACCCTCCACAGCACGCCAGAGTCAAAGCTGTCTCTTGGGTTTCTTCTGTTTGGGCATTGATATTTGCTCCTGAAAAGAGGTGGTGGAGGGAAAATAATTCAGGATAATTTTAATACTGATCTTACCCCTTTGCAGTCCTATGTCGGACCAGGTCCGACATTACAATTTTCTTTTTCCAGTCCAATGTTGAACCCTGTCCGACATCATCAAAAAGACAAAGCACAGGTCTCTTACACACAGGTAGTTGTTTTTCTCCAGAAAAAGCTGAGAATACCTTTCAATGACTGAATGAAACCGGAAAAAAAGGGGGGGGGTTCTCATAGCCCCATGCATTACAGAGATAATAATAATGACCTGGATGACTTGGATCGCTTTATTGAGGAATTTGGTGATAAAACAAGTGAGTGATCAGGAGAGGATTTATCAGTACTCACGCCTATAAAGAGGTATGTGAAAAAATACTGCGAACAAGGGATGAAGCTTGGCTGTACAGTACTGTTTTTTTGCGATTTAATGCCTTTTGAACCAGTTTTACTCTGGGGAAAAAAAACATTACGTGTGTAAAATAAACTGTGCGTGTGAAAATAAATTGGTCCTGACACACCTGACGAGCACTGAATAAATGGACTGCAAAGGGTTAATATTTCATCATAATGTATATATGTATATGATATTGGTTGATATGTGATATTTACCCTGTGCTAGCAGTAGTGCCACCATTTCCTCATGGCCTTCCCGAGCAGCTTCCATTAAAGGTGTGTATCCTTCATCATTCACCTCTTCCAGGTTTGCACCCCGCTCTATAAGCAATGCCGCCAGTTCCACATGTCCTCCACATGCAGCCAGGGTCAGTGGAGATTCAAAGGAATCAGCTGGCATGTTCACTTGGGCACCACTGTCCAACAACAGACGGGCAACTTCAACATGACCATCCTAAGGTGGAGGAAAATACAGTTAGCCAGCATCCCTCATCTATAGAAAACTTGAATAATATGACTGCAGAAAGGAAAGGCTAAGTTTTTAGGCTAGTACCTTACCTAAGGTGTAAGTAGGTAGTTTATGATTAATATTAAAATCAGGTCTTTGAAATCTGACGTAAAAATGTAAACAAAAACACAGAAGTATACTTTATTGTTTTAAACATTTACAGACTTCCTATAGTTTAACTGTTTAAATTGATACAACTGCTCCAAATCTGACATTTTCTTATGGTTTTCACAGGAGGTACAAAGTAAAACTGTTATACTGTGTAGCATATATACAGAATACATTGATCATTTAAGCATAAATGGCAATTAGCTTTAGCTAATGGCATGCAAACATAAGGGGCTTTGTGTGTTGCCCTTGTCAATGGATTACATTTATAATCCTTTTATTATTAAAACAGCCTTCACAGACAGACCTTCAGTTACTGTCCATATCTTACCATGCAGGCCTCCATCAGGGCTGTGTGCATCTCATCAGTTTTATGCTCCTGGTCAGCCCCAGCTTCCAGCAAAAACCTCACCATGTCTAAGTGGCCTGTACATCAGATTTAAAATCATATTACAACCTGAAAAGCTGAATGCCACAAATCAATTACAAATCTAAACAGCATCTTCATCCAACTTTAACAATTTATGTTTCCAATAGGTTGTTATTCCACAGCATTTGCCTGCAACTGCAAATTGCACAATTCAAAATCTAGGAAGAATTACCTCAGTGTTCTCTGTATGACTGAGAATGATAAAGGATGAATCAAAGTTCACTTGAATCACAAACCTTTATAACATGCCAGTGTAAGTGCACTTTCTTTGAACTCATTGGAGTGAGTGTTGATACCAGCTCCGTATTCTAGGAGCACGCGTGCAACTTCCACATGGCCAGCACTAGCAGCTTCCATAAGCGGAGTGTGTCCGTTCTCATTGTGATCCTCAATGTTCGCGCCTTCTTTCAACAGCACTTTCACAACATCCACAAAGCCTCCAGCACAGGCATAAGTGAGTGCAGTGTTACCTAAAAAAAAAAATTAAAAGTACACGGTTCAACATTACGTAGTCCAATGTCGGAGCGAGTCGGTATACTAGTTTTGCGGTTTACCATGGTTTAGGTACATTACGCTATTGATTCTGTAATGTAATTAACATAATTAATCATGGCATACAATGGTTAATGCGATGTTCATGTTCCTATGAAATAAATGAAGGAAAAGTCCCTTTTCATTCAAATATTTTTATTCAACATCCTGTACAAAACAAGTCTCAAGTACTTCTCTGCTTTCTTACCTAGCCTCAAACATTCCAACCACTTCTAACTTATTGCCAATCACCATCACCACCACTGTTTTACCCGTGTATTATTCTACTGCAAAAATGATTCTAAACATAGGCTTTCCTGGTCTCTCGTTCACCATGTCATCACTCATAAGAATATTCCACTACAAAGAGTTGAACAGGTATAGATACACAGGTTTAGCAGCATATCTGGTATAAGAACATAAGAAAGTTTACAAATGAGAGGCGGCCATTCAGCCCATCTTGCTCGTTTGGTTGTTATTAGCTTACTGATCCCAGACACTCATCAAGCAGTTTCTTGAAGGATCCCAGGGTGTGAGTTTCAAGAACATTACTGGGGAGTTGATTCCAGACCCCCACGAATCTCTGTGTAAAAAAGTGCATCCTATTTTCTGTTCTGAATGCCCCTTTGTCTAATCTCCATTTGTGACCCCTGGTCCTTGTTTCTTTTTTCAGGCTGAAAAAGTCCCTTGGGTCGACATTGTCCATACCTTTTAGAATTTTGAATGCTTGAATTAGGTCGCCGCGTAGTCTTCTTTGTTCAAGACTGAAAAAATTATTTTAGCCTGTCTGCATAAGACATGCCTTTTAAAACGGCAGAATAATTCTGGTTGCTCTTCTCTGCACTCTTTCTAGAGCAGCAATATCCTTTTTGTAGCAAGGTGACCAGAACTGAACACAATATTCAAGATGAGGTCTTACTAGTGCATTGTACAGTTTTAACATTACTTCCCTTGATTTAAATTCAACACTTCACAATGTATCCGAGCATCTTGTTGGCCTTTTTTATAGCTTCCCTACATTGTCTAGATGAAGACATTTCTGAGTCAACAAAAACTCCTAGGTCTTTTTCATAGTCCTTCTTTAATTTTAGTATCGCCCGTATGATAAATTTATAATGCATATTTTTATTTCCTGCGTGCAGAACCTTACACTTTTCTCTATTAAATGTCATTTGTCATGTGTCTGCCCAGTTCTGAATCTTGTCTAGATCATTTTGAATGACCTTTGCTGCTGCAACAGAGTTTGCCACTCCTCCTATTTTTGTGTTGTGTGCAAATTTAACATGTTTGCTTACTATACCAGAATCTAAATCATGAATGTAGCTTAGGAATAGCAGAGGGCCTAATACTGATACTGATATTAACCACCCAGGTGCTGATCCCACAATTCACAGAGGGAGCAGAAGCGAATCCAAATGTGTCGCTCCCATCAGAATAACGTGCAGTTTCTCACGTCTTTACGACGTGCTACACTAAATCAATAGACATAATATACACAACTATAGACTGCGGTTTTGTTTTTCACTGGCAGATGGCAGCAGTCCCTGAGAAATGTGCTTGACAGACCAACCCATCCTTAGATACTGTAAGCACAGCTGGGAATAAAAAAAATGACACTTGCAACAGAGAATGACATAAGGGTATTTATTTATTTTGTTGTTGTAAGAAAACCTTGTCAGGATTGGTACTGGTCAAAACGACCGATTTTTCTGCTGATGAAGTAACCTACACTTCACAGATAATGCATATAACAGCGATACAAAAAACTGCGATTTTACAAATAGGGATTTTTTTAAAAAGCCCTAAAAATTTGTTTTAGTTGAAACATCGGTAAAAAAAAAAAAAAAATCGAGGAGGGGGATCTCAGTATACACACTTTACATGTGCAATATGACGCGTAGCAGTTCTGTTTTCTGATTAACTTTAATGTCCCTAGCATGTATGATGAAGCAGAATCTGTTAGCTGATAGATAGTACTGTCGCAGAGTCACCAATACAACCTCTGCAATAAATAGTGGCAGCCTAGCAAAGCACAGCGCTCTGACAAACTCATTAAGAGTCATTCTGCACTCTCTTTTTATTAAAGCGTGTGTAAAACCTGCATAGATTGCTTGTCTCTCAGTTCACTATTATTTTAGTTTGTGTCGCTTTTCAGTATGTTCTTTTATTGTCAGTGCAACCATATACCTCTAATGCAGCAGTATTTGCAGCGCTATGAATCCTCTGCCTTATCTGACACACTTCTGCAATTTTAAATTTTTGTATATTTCTAAACATTTGTTTGAATATTCATAAACTGATTTACGTTTTCGCCCCATTCCTCATCCACTAAAAATATTACATTTTCATGTTAGTATTGAATTTAGTTCTTGATCAAGCTAGTAGTTACTACGCCCTGCAATTGACACAATAAATCAGACATAATTAGGTGGTAATGTGTTTGTTAAGTGACAGAGAACAACGTGTGAACATTATTTGATCCTCCGATGTCTAAACATCTGCTGTTTCCTAGGATATCGTGTAGGACTGCTTATTACAACATCAGTCAAAATAAAACAGCATTTTAAACAAAATGTTGTGTAATTCCTAGAAAATAGTACCGGAAAAATATTTGACAAAAATCGGGTATAAAAATCAGTAAAAAGAGACATCCAGTTAAAAAAACAATCCTGTAATTTTTCGGTAAAATTCAGAACATTAAAGGCAGAGTATATGACGTGATTGAAAATTTGCAACTCAAGTTTTCTGATGGATATGTACTAGATAAAGACGTTGGCACTGATGAGAGTTTGACCGGCATTTGCTTTGAAATCTATCACAAAAAATTATTTCTAAAAAGTGATGACTGCACAATGACTATTTGTCGCACTATTATAATGCTGCAATTATATCTATCTATATATAACCACACAGAGCATCAAAAGAAACCAATATTATAACAATTTTTTTTTTAAAACAAAAATAAGGTATGCAAATGGACATTGATAATGTTTTTGGTTTCTTTTTAATCACTTAATCATTCATCCTTGACCATGACACGCTTGAGCAACTAAGACTGAAGCACATGCACTTAATCACCTAATTAGTGAGATAGCTGATTGGACACTGGATATGGAGTGATTTCACCTGTTGAATTGAAAGCTTGAATAAAAGCAATAAAAGAATCACAGAAAAAAAATAAAAGAATATGCCACATCTATCAAGACAGCAACGCCTACATGCAATCCGCATGTTGGAGGCTGGACTAGGGCAGTGTAATGTGGCTCATCGTCACAGACAGCAATTTAAAAAACTGGCAAGACAGTATAACCAGACACACACTGTCAATGAAAGGCCACAAACTGGGAGACCAAGAGTCAAAACACATGCCCAAGATCAACAGATCATTTTGCAGCATCTTTGATGTCAATTATTAAAATCAGCACAATAAAAAGTCACTACACCTGCTCTAAAACAGTCATTTTTCAATCATATATATATATATATATATATATATATATATATATATATATATATATATATATATATATATATATATACACACACACACACAGGGATGAAGGCTATTTTTGCATCCTGAGCCATTGGGAAAAAAAAGGCATACCACAGTAGCGACGTCAAAAAGTGATCATTCCCATGTACACTTAACTTTTACCTATTCAACTATAGATAGATAGATAGATAGATAGATAGATAGATAGATAGATAGATAGTAATTAATGTGTGTCACACGTGGCCGCTATGGAAAGTCTCACGGATACCTTTCAGGGATGTGGGGGAAAGTTTTACAAGTGGAAGACAAGGAATATTATATCAATTTTTATACAATAGCTTTTATTTTTTTTTTCATTTTCTACACATCCTACCCCACAACTTCCAAGTGAAAAAAATATTCTAGAAATTTGTAAAAAATTAATTAAATAAAAACTGATATAGCTTGGTTGGATAAGTGTCCACCCCCTTGTAATAGCAATCCTAAATTAGCTCAAGTGTAACCAATCACCTCCACCTGTGTTAAATGTGGTGTTTCACATGATTTCAGGATAAATTCAGCAGTTCCTGTAGGTTCCCTCTGCTCGGTAGTGCATTTCAAAGCAAAGACTCAAACCTGAATATCCCTTGGACCCCTGCAGTCTGGCCAGGCACCTGCGGGCTTGCCTGTAAGCTGCCCAGAGCTGCGTTGTCCTCAGACGCTGTAGCTGCTGGGTGGCTGCATGGTGAATCCGCAAGGAGTGAAGGACGAGACTGGCTTCATCTCAATATACTACCCGAGTATTGTTGGCCTATTGGCAGAGGCAAGTATGCCTACAATAGGCCGGTAGTCAAAGAAATGGACTGGCCGTGTGTAACATGGCTGATCTCAGCCAAAAGTAGAGACCGCTGGTGGTGTTGCTGTGCAAATAGGTCTACTTTTGTAAAAACTAGTAATATACCCCCCTGTACCACATCTGGCCGGATCTTTTACTCGTGGGATACCCTCTGTGCCGAGTAGATCTGGACGCGGTTGTCAAGTCTTGCAAGTAGGTTGTACCAGTTCAGATCTTTTGAATAGGGGGCAAACCCCTCAGAACTTCTAGCCTCTAGTGATTGATGTATCCCTGTTTAAAACTGGCAAAGTCAGGGTGATTTAAGTGAAGGCCTCCAATAAGTGTGCTCCCTAAAAAACGCCACCTTCCGGTTCCTGTTGCAGCTCCCAGAGAAGGCTTCATGCAGAGGGAAACTGGAAAAATAAAAGTTTAGAGGAAGGAGACACCTCTGTGCATGTCACATGTATAGTTTTGCTTCTCTTACCAAGGAGATTACTGCTGCCAGTGCCCAGAAACTACTGAAACAGCTGTGCTGTTGGCCTTGCCGCTACCTAGAAGACACCTGACAAACCTGAGGGTTTGTGGCCCTCCCCTCCAATGTGAAATACACTGGATGCACTCTTCCTGAGTGTATATACAACTGGGTCTCCAGGAATACAGAGTATATACATAGTGTGGGGATATTTCCTTGTAAACCAATATGCCTGTCCTCGGGGTGTGCTAATCCTCCTATCATCATGGTGAGTGTGTGTCTGCTGAGAATGTGGATGTCTTTATCTGAAAAACCTACCTGTAGTGTTGACATTCGTCACAGACCCGACGTTGGTGTCAAAAGTACATGTAGCCTCCAGGTAAATCGAGGTGACATACTTACCCTCTGTTGCATGGCCAGTTATATATTGATAGTGCAGATGTCCACCAAGCAGCAGACAGCTTTTCCACTAGCTTGTGTTGATAACAGGTGACATATAGGTTATTTATTAACACACCTGTTGCATGTAGCGGTGGTGCAATCCTTCTTCAGACAGGTGTCAATCCTCTTGTCCACACGATCTGGTGTGGAAGACCGGGGGGGTGCACCCGCAGCTGGTGTAGCCAGAATGGAATTCAGTTTAGGCTGTTAAACAAGTAAACCTACCCTTTAAAGATGACAAGGAAACTCCCTTATTGTTTAGGTCGTCCACCGGTGTTGAGAGATTTAAACCTCTTCTTAAAACAGCATTTGCCTATCTGTATGCAAATGATTTATCAATATAGCCCATTGGGTCGCCAGACCACTTTCAGAAGCATTTGTTTTTTATTTAACATGCTATTGGAATCACTCACCTATTTAGGTATGGGTATTGGTGTTAGAAACAATGGAAGCCTTCTTAAAACAGCAAGAGCATATCTGTATGCAGCTATTTACCATATAGTCCATTGGGCCTCCAGACAGCCTCGTAAAAAGGGGAACCCTTCAGAGGCTTTCTTATCCTTCACATCAATAATGTGTGGAGTTCCTCATACTAGGTAAGAAATTATAAATACTTCACTATAGTGCATATTGTTAGAGAAACTTCAGGGACAACACACCAATCAAAACATTTCACTGAAGCCCCATGCCGATAGATACTGAAATGCTGCACAGCATAAATTAAATTTTAAAAAGTATCTATGGTTTTGATTAACATATACTATGTCTTCAAAGCACACGCATTATCGGAGAGCATACTAAATTGCTTTACATAACCGAGAATGCTTACAGACCCAAAAAGATGAGCTTGTGCACCCCTCAAACAATCTGGTATAAAATCAATACCACACAGTATTTATAAACTTTTCTGATCCTAGTTTCTGATGGTTGTGGTTCCACTGGTAATGCTACAGTTTTTAGGTAGGAGATCCCTAAAGACATTTCTAAAGAAAAATTTAAAATTCACATTCATTTTTTTTGTTTTTACATTCGAACTAGGTAAATCGTTGGGTATATATATATATCAGAGTGAATGTTTTTGTTAATAAATAAGCTGTTTGGAAAGGTAAAATACTGTATACTTTCAGTGGACATTAACATTATACAACTTAAGAGTTGTTTTTATGCATGTGTGTATAGGGTTGTGCCAATACTTGATATTATCGTATATCGCGATATTGGAAAATGTGGACGACGATTGATATATATATATATATATATATATATATATATATATATATATATATATATATAGATATATATATATAATATAATATTATATATATATATGAATATAATCCTGATCACTGTTGTTATATATATATATATATGAATAAAATCCTGATCACTGTTGTAACCTAAAAATTATTTTTTTATATATATATATATATATATATATATATATATATATATATATATATATATATATATATATATATATATATATAAAATCAATGTTGTCACTAGTCCTAAAATAAGTATGGGTAATAAAACAAATTATAAAATGTCCTTCACTCATACTAGGCCGTGTTAAAACATTGTACCTCCCTTCGTGGAGGTTTAGAACAAGACCGCTATTACTTTCTGTTCTTGGATGTTATATGTCTTTTTGCTGCGGTCAGCTGTATGCGTGTTTGTGTGTGTGTTTGTGTGTGTGTCATGAGGAAGGGCGTGTCAGACTGGATATGTGCTTCACATTCTGTGTGTTCGTTTGGATGGAACACGCAGCAGAGTGTAAAAGAAAGGCAGTACTTGCGTGCCGCTGTTCAGTGAAAGCGTGGTATATTTTGCAGTACGGTACATTTTCGTATTTCTACTGTGACTATAAAATGGATCTTGTGGCAAAGAAGAACACTACCTCTGCGGTTTGGACATTCTTTGGGTTCAAACCGAATGAGAAAGGGGGCAAGGCCCCTATTAATGTAAATTAAGTCATTTGCTGTCTTTGCAAAAAGCAAATAAATAACTACAAAGGAAGGAAATACTACAAAACCTGAAGTCCCAACTAGGGGTTCACCAACCCTTGCAGTATACACAGATGATGAAAGGTTGTGGATCTGCCTTGACATCTTATACATCAGGTTGTCAAGAAGTTCCTCCTTAGTAATTCAACCATCACGGCAGCCTTTGCAAGCGCATCGAAATACCATCGTGACAGCGAAAGATGGAAACAGCTGAAAAGCTCAAATCGCCAGTTTTATTGCCAAGGAAATATTACCAGTCTATACAGTAGAGAAGATCTGCTTCAGAAAAACACTGTATGCTTTCGATAGTCAGTATGAAATTCTGGTAAGGAAGTATTTCTCAAAAACGGCCATTCCCAAATTGTACATTAAAGTCTGAGCTGATGCTGCTTAACTAGTTCAGAGAGCTGACTTTCTCTGCAACAACCAATATGTGGTCAAGCTTGAACATGACGCCATTCATGTCCCTAACTGTACATTTAATTTCCCCTGAATGGAAACTGGAATGCATCACCACAGACAATGGAGCTAACATTGTTGCCACCGACAGACAACTAACTTGGCCGTGGCTTAATTGCTTTGGTCATAACCTGCACCTTGCTGTAACTAATTCAGTGAACAGGGAAAGCAACCGAACTGACAGAGCGCTCTGGGTCTGTCGTTGATTGTAGGCTGCTTCTCCCATGGCTGGTTAAAGTAACGGGACCTTTTGAAAGCACAAACAAACCTCAACCTCAGGCAAGATTCGCTTATCATGGTAACTTTATTTAAAACTATTTTCATTATTACATAATACATTATATTAAATCGCACACAGGCATAAAATGTAATAAACACAATATGATTACTAAATATCTTCAATATTTCCTAGTGTAAATTATTTGGGAATACAAGAATACATATGTTTCATTAGAATTCATATAATGTGTGTGTTGGGGTTGAGGGGGAAATACTAATGAGATTAAATTATTTTTTAAGTGAACGATAAGGATCACGGCACCTTATTTATTTAAGTTAAATAAATATGTTAAATATTAGAATTTAATATTAAATTGTTCAACACATATGTGATTTATTAATAGCATATTCTTTTCTACATTAATGATTTTCCAGTATCTTGCACCAATCCACAGGACTGTACTACTCGTTGGGGGTCCAAGCAAAGAATGATACAGAGAATTTTGGAGCAGGCACCAGCAATCCGACGGGTCCTGTCAGAGGACAGGAGTATTCAACACCTTGCCCTCTCATGGCAGGCCATCAGTGTGCTTGAGGCAGTAAACGGTGCCCTCAAACATTTTATCTATCGAAAATTACGCGACAGTGTCCTCGGTTCACCCACTGCTTCAACATTTGAAGACTGTCATTCTCTATGACTCGCTTGATGATGCAATCCGAACTGCCGACCTGAAGAAAGGTATCATGTCCAGGTACAAGACGGAACGTAAAAACTACTTGCAGCTACATTCTTGGATCCTTGCTATCATGGCGATCAAATAAATCACTTGTAGGAAATGAAGCAATAGTTTATGGAAGAGATGACAGCAAAACGGGCAGGCCCAACTTCTTTGTCAAGAGAATCCAGAGAGATGCGTAGTTACACCGAACACAGTTCTAAACACGCAGCCTACCCTCAAAAAGAAAAAAAATCTTAAATCTTAAGTCTCCTTGAGAAGGGGAAAGCCATGCCACTTTCATTGCCACTGGAACTGGTGGTTGATCTTGGAGATCCACAATTATCTGAAGGAACCAGTTACTGACAGCGAGGAAGATCCACTTTTGTGGTGGCGTAACAACGAATCTGTTCCCTCTGATAGCAAAACTAGATAGAAAATACATGTGCATCTGCACCACCAGCACGCCGTCTGAGCGTCTCTAGCGTGGCGGGGCATGTTGTGACCCCGCAAAGATCCCTGCTTAAACCAGAGAAAGTGGATATGCTTGTGTTTCTCGGCAAAAACCTGTACCGTTCACAAACTGAAGTAACACTGCAAAATATAGCATGCTTTGTTATTTGTGTATTATAATTAAGCATTTAGACGTTACGGTTTAAAACTTTTATTCTTTGTTACTTATGCATGGTTGCCAAAAAAAAAAAACGCGCACACAAATCTATATGCAAATCTGACTGAGTGGCGATCATGCTGCTTGAGTTCAAACAGGTTCCCAGGTAGATGGTAGCCTGAGACGGTACCAGCTGGCTCTGAGATATTCACCATCAGGCCGAGCCTGTCGAGGTGAGTGGTCACCAGTTCTGTGTGGACTACTGCCTGTGCTGCAGCTTGGGCACATATGAGCCAGTCGTCCAGGTAGGTGAGCATTCTGATGCCTTGTAGCCTCAGAAATAGCCTCCATGCACCTGGAAAATGTGCACAGAGCCAGAGAGAGGTCAAATGGCAGAACACGGAACTCGTAAGCGGTCTCTTGACAGGAGAGCCGTAGATATTTCCTGTGGCCGGGTCTTATCTGGAAATGGAAGTAGGCGTCTTTCAGGTCCACCGAAGTGAACCAGTCGCCCGGTGTGACTGACCGCAAGAGCTGCTTTATTGTCAGTATCTTGAACTTCCTGCGCCTCAAGAACAGACTGAGCTGTCTAATCTAAAATTAGCAACGGAAAGATTAAATAAAACATTAGTATAAAAGTTTGGTTCTAAGTATAAAATGCTTTAACAGCACAGTCCCAATTGGATGCATATTAATAAATGCAAGCCAAGATACCGAAACATACATAGAACTATTTTAACAACAAAACTAACTGAGCAAAGCCGCAGCTCATAACGCTGCCGCGACCCTCATTGCCAGAACAGAAACAAAAAATATTGGCTTCCGTGGTCTCAAACGAAGATGGAAAATCCTTACCAAAAGCCCGACCACCCATAATGCACTTCAGGAGGGTAAAGACATATAGCGAATAATTACAGCCATAAAGGTGGTTCCAGAAAAAGAATGCAATCGCTTTATATTAAAAAAAAAAAAAAAAAAAAAAAAAACATTATCCCCCATACAAATGTAACTCACGTAGTTCGAATTAAACAAATCCTATAGTGTAAAGTCAAGTCAGCCAGATGTAGCAGTTTATTATTCAAATGCCAAGAAGGAAAAACTCCATTGTTAAAGTGATGCAACATATTTATTCGATAGTTAGGGTATTAGACTTCTGTAGCTCTGAGACTAATCTTTCCGCTTCTTGTGCTGAATTAAACAAACTGGATCAGTCATTGTGCATGATCTTCAGTTTTGCCAGGTACAGCAGAAAGTTCTAAACTCCAAGCTGCCCGAGAGTTTTCTACACCGGGGCAAAACTCTCTTCGTTGGGCAGTGAAAGCAGAGTAGTCCGAGGGGAAAAAAGAAAAGAAGAAAAAAAAAAAGAGAGCTGTCGTGCTGCTGGAGTGGTGTATCTAACTTTCTGGCAGCCTGGAGGATGATCTGCCGATCACTATAACAAAGTAGTTTAAAAATAATGGTGTGAGGTCTGTGTCTCAGAGTGCTGTATCCATCATAAATGCGGTAAGCCCTCTTTTAGAAATCGGGTTTTCTATAACTAAGCAACTAATAAGCCAAAAGGAAAGCGCCAAAATCTACAAATCATAAAGAATGTAATTATGAAAAAATATGAAGACCAACATTTAGAGTGGAGGCTTCATTATGACAGAGAAAAAAAAGTAACGTTTTGCCTTGTTTGGCATCAGTTTCCCAGACTTGCAAATAAAACAGCAGCTTTGTTGTGAATTCAAAATTTAGTTTACATAATATCCAGCCTCACAGTAAGATGTCCACATGGATACCTAGATACGCAATCAAACTGTCAATTTATTATTTTTTTTTATTTGGGATCTGATATGTTCAGGTCAAAAATGCCATTCACAATCTTTCCAGGACTCGTTGGTATCACTTAGCAAGATTGCGCTGACTTGGGAGAGGATACATAACAGCGACAACGCTCTGAATAGGATTGTTATTATTATGACTATGACTATATTTAATAGTGTTTATTAGGATTAGGGATGGGAATTTTAAATGGTTTCTTATTTGAATACACAGGGTGCAACCTTTTTGTGTATTCGATTACCTGAACTCTGGTCCCTTCAACTACCAAGAGTAAAAGGCAAATACGGTGTACAGTGTAAAGCGGTAAAGTTTAGCCGGGTTCACAAAGTGTTAAAACAATGTCCAAGACGAGATTTATTTGTTGAATACCCTATTTCCTTAGGGACAAGTTTTTTCTTTTGTTTACTGAATTAAAATACACAGCAGCAATGTCACAGTGTGTATCTCTTCCAATTAAAGCAACAGTAGCATAATATTGCGCAAACCACCAAATAATTTTTGCTGTAGTGTATTCAAAATAACACTTAATCTTAGTGTAAATATTGTAAGCTGGTCAAAATAGAAAACACATTCCAACATAGTTTGGAATATATACAATAGTTTAACATCACTAATTACAACTAGCCATCAAGTACTAACATCAGATGAATTGAAGTCAAGTTACTTTGTTTATTCAGTAACCTGTAAATAATTCAAAACAAGGATACCTGGTGGTACTTTTAATGGTCAGTGCAAATGTTGCCGTTACTTCATCCATTCACAGAAAGTCAACAGTAGATGTTTTACATTGAACTACAGTCCAGTGTTAGAAAAATAACTCTTTTCCAACTCCAAGTATCTTGCCTTTTCTTAAAAGTTACTGCACTGTAGTGCTTAACAATTACTATGTCTTTATATTCACCATAACGTTAAATTACATTTCTAATTTCAATGTTACCCAAGTTTGGATTACCGTACTTCTTTTAGCACTTGCTATATACATGTTAAATGGCTGAAGTAACATACACTGACCAAAAATATAAATGCAACATGTAAAGTGTTGGTCCCATGTTTCATGAGATGAAATAAAAGATCCCAGAAATTTTCCATACGCACAAAAAGCTAATTTCTCTCAAATTTTGTGCACAAATTTGTTTACCTCCCTGTTTGTGAGCATTTCTCCTTTGCCAAGATAATCCATTCACCTGACAGGTGTGGCACATCAAGAAGCTGATTAAACAGCATGATCATTACACAGGTGCACCTTGTGCTGGGTACAATAAAAGGCTACTCTAAAATGTGCACAAAGTCAAGTTTTGAGGGAGCGTGCAATTGGCATGCTGACTGCAGGAATGTCCACCAGAGCTGTTGCCAGAGAATTGAATATAGAGCTGTTGCCAGAGAATTGAATGTTCATTTCTCTACCATTAGCTGCCTCCAACGTCGTTTTAGAGAATTTGGCAGTACGTCCAACCGGCCTCAGAACCACAGACCACGTGTAACCGCGTCAGCCCAAAGCCTCCACATCCAGCTTTTTCACCTGTGGGATCATCTGAGACAGCTGATGAAACTGTGGGTTTGCACAACCGAAGAATTTCTGCACAAAAACTGTTAGAAACCGTCTCAGGGAAGCTCATCTGCGTGCTCGTCGTCCTCACCAGGGTCTTGACCTGACTGCAGTTCGGCGTCTTAACTGACTTCGGTGGGAAAATGCTCACCTTCGATGGCCACTGGCATGCTGGAGAAGTGTGCTTTTCACAGATGAATCCCGGTTTCAACTGTACTAGGCAGATGGCAGACAGTGTGTATGGCGTCGTGTGGGAGAGCAGTTTGCTGATGTAATTTATGCAGTACTATCAGGGCCAGCGCTTAAGGACAAACTGTACATTGTTGGAGAAATCTTAAAGGGACGAAAGCAGTCAGAATTATGTTGTCAAAGAGCTCAAATTTGAAAATCTGGGGTGGATAAGACATTCTTTAATTTAATTAAGTCGAAATAAAGACATTTAACTTGCTAATAACTCTGTTCTAAAACTCTAATGTGGGCAGAGCCTAAAAGACTTCTTAAAACAGCATACAGGCAATGATTACTGTACCCAAACTGACAGTTTGTATGGTAATGTTTATTGACTTATATTTATTATCAGTTTTATTATTTTGATAATGTATTTACTGTATTTATTAGTTTTACTAATTACAATACAGTAGTATTCAGTACATTAGTTACATGCTTTTTTTTATAATTCATTTAGCTGACCATCTTTATCCAAAGCAACATAGAATTATTGTATTAATTAAAACGTTACTTACTGTATAGTAATGTAAAGTACTGGTTACATTGTTTTAGATTGTTTCTTCTGTAATAAACCTATATACTACATACATTGTATATGTACATTAATTAATACTGTACTAGGTTTTGATTTTTGTGCTGATTTGGCAGGTATGTGCATGTACCTGGTTATTACATACCTCTGTTATAGCATACTGTTTTTAAGGTCCCAAAGCAGTATGTTGTACGAGTTTCACTTTATCACACATCCCCCCCGCCCCTTGGATGTTTTCACAGTTTGTGTTACAACCTGAAATCCTGATGCATTTAAATGAGTTCTTTGATTTACACAACCTACAACACTTTAAAGAGAGGCAAGAGAATTTTTATTGTGAAACAGTAAGAAAAAAAAAAAAAAATGAAATGTCTTTGTTA